>NC_057805.1:265116075-265290863 GCF_018294505.1 Triticum aestivum | reverse complement strand
CTTGCCTGCATGTCATTCCGTGCCCTCTCCTCCTCCATCATCTTTGTCGTCCTCTCCTCCAACTCCCGCTGCCTCTCCGCCGCCTCCGCCAGAAGTTTCTCCATTCTATCTCTCTCACTCTGTATAGCAGCCTGCAACACCACTCACATGACCATTTGTAATCATTGATGGAAGCGCACACAATGTAATGGAGAAAGATAACTGAGTACGTATCACTAACCTTGATGGCGAGTTGCACTGGCCGTTCACGAGGCCTTATCTCAGGAGCGGAGCTCGACTGGCGCGCCTTGATCTCCGGGAGAGTGCTAGGACAATGGATAAGTCCATCTCCAATGGCTATGGAGCCATGGGACCTCCCGCCACCAGATATCATCACCAGCTCTGGATCAATGGGACCCTGGCTCGGGTTAAAGTCCTCCCCTTTCCTCGCCTTCCCCTCATCTCTATATCTCACGAGCTTGTTGTGGGAGGAGATTTTGGTGAAGTTGTTTGCATCATCGAGGTCAGACTGAGAGAAAGCCTTGACTTTCTTGAAAGAGGCAGTGTGGGCCATGGCATACAGGTTGTACACCTCTGGCACCTTATCCACCTTATTGTGGCGTGCCTGAAAGAGAGAAACAATGTAAATTAGTAATTAAAGGGCTCAAGCTAGCATGATGAATGAATTGCATGAATCATGAAGCAAACCACATACCCAGTTGCGCCCGAACTGATATAAGTTGGAGCTGCCTTGATGGTGTGGCACACCTTCCATTTGGGCACATTTGTCCTTGGCCTCGGTGTGGAGGGCTAGCCATTCTTTTGAGCACCACTCATCGACCAACACCTCCCAACAATCCATCCGATCCGCACACCATCTCGGAGGCGCCTAAGTTAGCAAATAGAAACTTGAGCGCTACGGCTAAGAATTACTAAATGAAGGAACTTAAGTAGAAGGCCTTAAGATTACCTTCATGTACTGCTCCTTACTCAGGAACTTATCGCGGCACGCCGGCTTGGTCTTCTTGATACCACGCAGGTGTAGTAGTCTCGAACAGCCCGCACCCGGAGCCTTCGTGCCGTAAGTTCTGGAGTAGGCGTTGCAGACGTTCTCGATAACATGTGCCGCGTCCTCCTCGTATCCCTCCTCACACCTGTAGAATGTCTTGCAATCAAATGAGACAATATTGATTAGTACAATTAATAACTAGCTAGTTGAAGATTTTAAATGTGTAAAGGAGAAATTACCAGAACTTTCTGATCACTATGTCTGCCCCTCGTGTTGCACACGACACCGTCGATAATCTCATCCGGCGGGGCCGGGGCAGCCACGTAGTGCTCCAGCTCAATCCAAGCTCTGGAAGCCGACCCTCACCAGGCAACGTGACAAACCCCGGGAAGTTTTGCCGGCAAAGAACTCCAAGGACGGAGTTGGGCCGGCGGACACTATGATGGTGGTCCCAACCCCCTGCAGCATGACAAGGCCAACGCATTAGTTATTTGAAGAAACGTGAATGCAGAAGGTACAAAATATTAAATGCACTTACGTACCTCTCCCCATCAGGGAAAATCAACCACCTCTGCTCGCGGTCGCCGGCACGTACGGAGCTGTTGTAGCACCACGCTGGTGGACGGTGCCCCCCCTCCTCCTCAAGATCAGTCAGCTCCCCGCCATCATCAGCATGGCCACTCGGCTCCTCGGGCTAATCCGGCCAGGTACCCCATCCGGACGTGTGCTCCTCCGGGGTCTCGTGGGCCGAACTCTGGGGCCGAAGGCCAGTCGACCCGAGGCTCGTGGGCCCAAGACCCGTGGACCAGAGGCTCGTGGACCGAGTCCGTGTAGCCTCCTCCTCGACGAGTCCACCCTAGCAGTCACGTGCTCGGGTGAAACAGCTGGGTGTGGCGGCGAGGAAGGCGCCGTAGCAGTCACCCTACCTCCTCTCCCGCGCACCACGTGCCCCCACCTCCTCTCTTCCTACCTCATCCCTGCTGGGCACCGCGGTCGACGAAGAAGGGCCCGGCGGTGTGGCCATACTGTCCAGCAAACGCTCGCGGAGAGGTGCGTCTGGAATGGAAGACCTCAGACCACGCGCCGACAAAGAAGGGGCCTTGGCGCGCTCCCGACCAGCGCCCACCCATCTTTCAACACCTGCCATGACAAACAGTAAACGAAATTAGTTACAACATAAAAAAAAGGACCGACATGAATAATAATATGTGTATCACTTAAGTGTATCATCATCAAGTACAACATAAAAAAATTTAATACCTGACACTACTAATAATCTCGATCAGTATCATCAATAAATGCATAATCATCATCATCCTATAATCAATGACGGGCTCATAGGGTTCAGTGGCATCAACATGTGGAAGCCACCTTGACGTAATCGGTCAAGCAATGACAGGTCATCTCCAGCAGTAACCTCTTCTTGTTTCGGCTCTTCTTGTTCCTCCTCTGGGGGTGATGGTCGGATTCACTGTCGCTGGCTACTTCAATGTTTTGGGGTGATGTATAGCGGTTCTTGAAACGCTTTTTGGAAAGACGTGTCTCTTGGAAGAATTCTCCTTCATATGTGTCTGGGTTAATGTGAGGTTCATAATCCTCTTCCTTTGGGGGAGATAGTCTAGCACGTGGCGGCACTTCATAAACGACATCCCAACCTTTCAGATTTGGATTAGTTTGGCAGGCCCACGGTAGATAGAATACTTGGGTCGCCTGTTGAGCCGTAATATAGACATCAGGAACATCTAAATGGGTGCTTTATTGATTTCAACTAGCCCTATATGTTCATGAGTCCTTCTAGTCTCCTTCGGCTGAAACCTAATAACATTTGAAGACTACGACATTCGGTGGGTTTTCACGCATGGAATAGAAGTTCATAAATTGCTTCAACTCTCCCATAATACTCGGTACCTCCTTCGCCGATAGCAGATACACAACAATTTGTAGACTTTCGGTCGGCCGTAGATAGCTCTTTGCCATAGGTACGAAAGCGATACCCGTTGATGTCGTATTTGTCAAATGAACGGACCTTATAGTCAAAACCATTAGCGACCTGTCTCAATTCGGCGTCCATAGACTCTGAATTAGCCTACAAGTTTAATATGAAAGGATCGTTGCATTACGCACAAATTAGCGACTGAAACCGGGATAGCCGCCTACAAATTAGCCTACAAGTCTAATAGAAATTACCATTTGTTTGAACCAAGAGATGAAACTGGGAAAGCCGCCTCCTTGCTTTGCGAGAAGCTCATACTCTTCGACAGAATCCTTTTGGATCACCGCTCCATACGAGAATAAGGCGACGTATCAACTGTATGAAATATCCAGGAATAAGAGCAGTTCAAAGGAAATAGAAGTTGCGAAACTATGTACCGAGAACTTACTCGATGTACGGCCGCACTTCCATCAGGTTGTTGAAGATATACAACGAAATGGTCTGCCATTGTTCGTTATCCAAAGATACTGGATTTGAAACACTGGTTGGTGCGAGATTCCCTTTGAATAGGCTGAGGTTGGATCCACCCTTTTTAGGGTCGTCGGCATTGTACGGAGGGTTCGGATTATGCAAATGACGATTATTGGCTTCGTAGTGTGCTGTCACGAAGTTTGCCGCCTCCTCAGTGATGAATGCCTCAGCCATCGATACTTCAATTCTACGTTTATTTTTACATTTTTGTCAAAGCGTCTTCTGCATCCTCTCAGTTGGGTAGCACCAACGATTTTGCACGCCCCCCCCCCCCAATCTTTCCTCGGTCGGGAGATGCAAAATCAAATGTTGCATTGGATTAAAGAAGCCCGGTGGAAAGATCTTCTCTAACTTGCAGATCAACTCCGGCGCCAACTCTTCCATTTCTTCTAGCACACCAGGCGATAGTTCTTTCACACAAAGAACATGGAAGAAATAGCTGAGTTCTGCCAGTACTAGCCATTCATCCTCAGGGATGAAGCCACGCAACATCACCGGCATTACCCGCTCAATCCATATGTGCCAATCATGACTCTTGAGACCAAATATCTTCAATTTATCAAGACTGGCTCCCCTCTGTAGATTCGCTGCATACCCATCGGGGAACATCAACTGCATTTTCACCAACAAGATAATTTCCCTCATAGCTGGCCTTCCAAGATTGAACCATGCCTTTGGCTTCGTCCAGTTCTGCTTTCCTTTCGGTTCTTTCATGTTTTGTAACGGCCTATCACATAGCGCCTCCAGATCGACTCTAGCCTTAGTATTATCCTTTGACTTCCCATCTATGCCGAACAATGTACCAAAAAGTGCCTCGGCGATATTCTTCTCAGTGTGCATCACGTCGATGTTGTGTGGGCCAAGGAGGTCTTTGAAGTAAGGTAGATCCCATAAGCATGTTTTGTGAGTCCAGGCGTGCTTAGAATTATACCCCTTGAAGTACCCTGGATGCTCTGGATCTGGCTCGAGAGCGTTTAACTGATCCAGGGTCTGTTGGCCTGTCAATGCAGGTGGTGCAGAGTTTTTGACAACTCTACCTCTGATGAAGTTCTTCTTGTCTTTCCTAAACTTATGGCGAGGATTTAGGAACTGTCTATGCATGTCGAAGCAAGAAAACTTGCGATCGGCCTGAAGCCAACGAAACTCAAGAGCTCCCTCGCATGTGGGGCACAGGAACCTTCCATGCACACACCAGCCAACGAATAGCGCATACGCCGGCAAGTCATGTGTCGAGTACATGTACCAGACACGCATTATGAAGTTCCGTTTGCTATAGGCGTCGTATGTCTTGAACCTATTATCCCAGGCTTCTTGCAATTCGTCCTTAAGCGGTTGCATGTACACATTCATATTTTTCCCCGGATAGTTGGGCCCTGGAATTATCAACGTCAGGAAAATGTTCTTTCTTTGCATAATCTGTCCGGGGGGGAGATTGAGTTGAAAGACAAATACGGGCCAACAACTGTATTGGGTTGCTGTCATACCAAACACACTGAACACATCCGTGCTGATGCCGACTCAAGGATGCCTTTGATCTGCCGCTTTGTCACCATGTAATTCATCAAACTTTTTCCACGCAACACCATCCGATGTGTGTACAATCATCAGATTCCCATCTGCATCTAGTTCGGTTCTTTTGCCCGTTTTGTGCCATGTCATCTGTCTGGCCGTCTCTTCGACCATGAAAAGACGTTGAAGTCTTGGTACGATTGGCATATACCGAAGAACACTAACGGGGATTTTGGTCTGTGTCTTCTCACCCATACCGTTGTCTACCACAACATACCTGGAAGACTTGCAAATGGGACAATAGTTCAAGTCCGCATAGTCAAGCCTAAACAAGACACATCCTTTCTCACAGGCATGTATCTTATCATAGGGCATCTTCAGTGCACGGAGGATTTTGTCCGACTGGTACAGGTTTGCAGGCATTACATGGCCTTTGGGTAGAAAGCGTCCAAATACTGTCATCATTGCATCGTAGCATTCTCTGCCCAAGTTGAACTGAGCCTTCAGAGCCATTACTTGTGAGATGGCATCCAACTGACAAAGCTCAGTGTGCTCATGGAGCGGACGTTTTGAAGACTCCAACATTTCATTGAAGGCCTTTGCAGATTCCTCCATCTCCTCGTCCGAATCCCGAGCATCATCGAAGTCTTGCACCATGTTTTCCATCCCGGTACCATGCTCGTCGGTGCGACGACGATCCACCTCAGCTCGGTCACGTTGGGCAGACTCACCATGAAATGTCCACACCGTATAATCGGGCGTAAAACCACTCTTCTGCAGGTGTTTGCCCATTTCAGCCTCTGTCCTCTTTTCCCAATTGCCGCACCGTAAACAGGGGCACCAGGTTTTCCTCTGGCCATTTGCAAATGCGGCTCGCACAAACCCCTTGGTTTTTGTGAACCATTCAGTGCTCCATTTGTTCTGACCAGTGTGACCGGTGTACATCCACGCACGATCACTCATCTTGACTTTCAGAGCTACTAGACACACAACAAATATATTATATATATATATTATATATATAATTCACCATGTATATATTCATCAGTTGATCTACTTTGTCAATTTTATTACGTCCATGCAACCTACACTCTAATAGGTAATGATAGGTCCTAATCCCACCCGAGTATGTTTAGATTGGGTTCATTTTCCCATGCTATGGCTCCGGATCCTACGCAAAATTTCGGCAGCACCACCCCGTTGTTCTCCTGATACACGTCTCTGCAATAAACAGAGAGGATGTGTACCCGGAGAACAACAGGGGAGGCACTGACGAAATTTATGCGTCGGATCCGGAGCAAAGCATATGGGAAAATGAACCCAATCTAAACATACTCGGGCTGTCCATGGATAGCGTTGGATAATTCGAAAGAATCAAGGTTATAAATATGCAAATGCATGCATATTTAGAACTATGACGCTTTCGAACGGGAGACACATATTGGTTATGCATACTGATGATTCAAGACACATATATAGCTAGCTATCAAGTTTCATCGGAATAGATCAAATAATTAATGGGGGAGGAGGACATGTCATTTGTGCTCACCCACGAACGAAGGGGCAGAGCTCGTCAAACGGACGGCGAGGTCGTCGAACACCAAACCTCGCAGCGATGAAACAACTGCACATTTAAAACTACCCGATCAACACAATTATATATGATGTTTTTCATAACAAAATCAAAAAATATATGACCAAACTAATAATTCACAAATATATGACCCCGTTGGCTTCTGGAAGGCTAAAGAACACCTTTTCGGGAGGTGTCGGGGGTCGGGGTGTCGTGTCGGTGTCGGGGTGCCGTGTCGGGGTCGGGGTGCCGGGTCGGGGTCGGGGTGCCGTGTCGGTGTCGGGGTCGGGTGTCGGGTCAGGCTCGGGGTCGGGGTGTCGGGGTCGGGGTCGGGGTCTCGGGTCGGGGTGTCGGGTCGGGGTGCCGGGTCGGGGTCGGGGTGCCGTGTCGGTGTCGGGGTCGGGGTGTCGGGTCAGGCTCGGGGTCGGGGTGTCGGGTCAGGCTCGGGGTCGGGGTCTCGGGGTCGGGGTGTCGGGTCGGGGTGCCGGGTCGGGGTCAGGTGCCGTGTCGGTGTTGGGGTAAGGGTGGGTGTGGTGTCAGGGTGTCGGTGTCGGGGTGTCGTGTCGGTGTCGGGGTCGGGGTCTCGGGGTCGGGGTGTCGCGTCGGGGTGCCGGGTCGGGGTCGGGGTGCCGTGTCGGTGTCGGGGTCGGGGTGTCGGGTCAGGCTCGGGGTCGGGGTGTCGGGTTCGGGGTCGGGGTGTCGGGGTCGGGATCTAGGGGTCAGGGTGTCGTGTCGGGGTGCCGGGTCGGGGTCGGGGTGCCGTGTCGGGTCGGTGTTTTTTCCTCTTTTTTCCTTTTCTTCTTCTTCCTCTTCTTCCTTTTCTTCCTTTTCTTCCTTTTTTTCCTTCTTCTTCTTCTTCTTCTTCTTCTTCTTCCTCCTTTCCTTTTTCCTCTTCTTCTTCTCCTCCTCTCCTCTTTTTTCTTCTTCTTCTTCCTCTTCTTCTTTTTTCTTCTCCTCCTCCTCTTCTTCTTCTTCCTTTCCTTTTTCCTCTTCTTCTTCTCCTCCTCTCCTCTTTTTCTCTTCATCTTCTTCTTTCCTCAAACTAAACTAAACCTAAACCTAAATCTAAAACTAAAACTAAAACTAAAACTAAATCTAAACTAAACATAAAACTAAAACTAATAAAACCGAAAAAAAGGAAAAAACTAAATCTAAATTAAACTAAACCTGAAACTAAAACTAAATCTAAACTAAACATAAACCTAAAACTAAAAAAACAGAGAAAAGGAAAAAAAGAGGAGGTAGAGCTCACCTGGGGCAGGGCCGGTGGAGGAGGGGGGCGGGGCGGTGGAGGAGGTGGCCGGTGGAGGAGGGGTGCGGGGCGGCCTGGGGCGGCGGCGCCGGGCCCGGGGCGGTGGGGCGCGGGGGGGCCGGGGCGCCAGGGCGGGGGGCGACGGGGCGGTGGGGCGGCGGGGGGGCCGGGGCTGTGGGGCACGGGGGGGGGGGCGGGGCGGCGGGGGCGACGGGTGGTGGGGCGACGGCGCCGGGCGGCAGTGGCGACGGGGTGGGGGCCGGTGGGGCGGCGGGTGGTGGGGCGACCGGGCGGCGGCGAGTGGTGGGGGCGGCGGCGCGCGGCGGGCGGCGGCGGCGGCGGTGGGGTGGGAAGTGGTGGCGGGGCGCATCGGCGAGGAGAGAGAGGGAGAGAACAGAGAGTAACGGGCGGGGGGGTACGGGCCGTTAGGTAGTCTCCTCTTTGCCGTCCGCCACTCTTTGCCGTCCGCCCTTTTGCCTCGTTGCCGTCTGCTGGCAGACGGCAAAGAGGTGGGGCGTTAAGTTTTTTCCAAACGGGCGGGGGGTGGGGGCCACCTCTCTCTTTGCCGTCTGCCAGCCGACGGCAAAGATTCTTTGCCGTCTGCTGGCAGACGGCAAAGAGCTCGCAGATGGCAAAGAGCTTCTTTGTCGTCTGCCATTTCTTTGCCGTCTGCTTTTGGGTAGCTGATGGCAAAGAGCTTCTTTGCCGTTAGCTAGCAGACGGCAAGGAGCTGGTAGATGGCAAATTAGCTGATTCCAGTAGTGAGACCCAAGTCTCCCCGATACACCTTCTGCCAGTGATGAACATCAGTGTATAGCAGTAGTACAAGGAGGGGCCTTGAGACATTCCAATCTCTATTTTTGTGCAGATCAACTAAAATTAAGCACCCCAGTTTGCAGAAACGCTTAAACATTAACAATGGGACTAGTTGATGAAACATATACTAAAAAAGAGGAGCACTTTCTTTATCTACTTTGGAAATGAGATGATAGAGAGGACACTCGCTGTATTTTAACTGTATTATTACTTCATTTTATCAGTGGTACTAGGGTCGAGCAGGTGGCAAACGAGGTGTACCGTGTGTCACAAGGATGGAGGCCGGGGGTGCTTAGACCGGGATGCTGAAGCTGGCTCTTTCGGTCCCTATCTCCCTCCCTGATGTTTCTGTGCTAGCATTTGGGTTGTAATCCAAACTTGGTCGAGCTAGTGCTGCGTCCCCCTACCTGCCTAGCTTATGTCGTGAACTTGTCTCCTGCTAATAACCCTATTTGCAGAGATAATGAAAAAGTGTGATTACATTATAGTGGCACTAGTTGATGAAACATACACTAATAAATAGAAGAAAATATTACGATAGTATCATAGTATGCCATGCTGCGAGGGCGAGGTGGGTGCTGCGACGCCTCATACGGTAGGCCTCATACTGGAAATCGGCCCAAGTCTCCCCGATACACCTTCTGCCAATGATGAACATCAATGTACAACGGTAGTACAAGGAGCGGCCTTGAGACATTCCAATCTCTATTTTTGTGCAGATCAACTAAAATTAAGCACCCCAGTTTGCAGAAACGCTTAAACATTAACAATGGGACTAGTAGATGAACAATATACTAACAAAGAGAAGCACTTTCTTTATCTACTTTGGAAATGAAATGATAGAGAGGACACTCGCTCTATTTTAACTGTATTATTACTTCATTTTATCAGTGGCACTAGGGTCAAGCAGGTGGCAAACGAGGTGTACCGTGTGTCACAAGGATGGAGGCCGGGGGTGCTTAGACTGGGATGCTGAAGCTGTCTCTTTTAGTCCCTATCTCCCCCCTGATGTTTTTGTCTAGCATTTGGGTTGTAATCCAAACTTGGTCGAGCTAGTGCTGCGTTCCCCTACCTGCTAGCTTATGTGGCGAACTTGTCTCCTGCTAGGACTCAGTCCGTTCGAGTAGTAGTTGCATAACTGCCCATTTACACTGAGATGTTGTCAGATAATGGTTCTCTATGGTTGGGTTCTTTAATGAAATCAAAGGAAAGCCCCTCTTTCGATTTATAAAAAAAATCAGTGGCACTAGCGGTGCCAACACATTGTCTCAAATCAATTGGGCACTAGATTAAGGTGCAAAATAATAACATTACTGCTTTATCATGGCAGTGCCAAAACACTAGCACAAGAGTAGACTCAACATGCAGGATATTTGGCAAACGGTCAGACAAAAAAGGAACATACCTCATGATGGAAACCATATCTGCAGTCAACGCCATTGTAGAAGGGATGAAACCAGTCACAAACATGGATGATTCAATTCATGGGAACTTTTGGTGCAGTTCACCTAAAATGAAGCAATGTCCCATGAGCTAGCAGCTTCTTCTTCATTTTTTGAAGAAAAGGGCTCCAGCCCCGGTTACATTTCCATCAGAAAACGAAACCCACAGAGCTTCTTCTTCATTAGTTGCAATAAAATTTAGCAACATCAAGGTTGGTTGTGAAGCTCCTGGAATGTTCAACTATAATTTGGATATCATCTGTGCAGTTCAACTAAGATCAAACGTGAAATGTATATCTCTGTTTGCACAAAAAAGGTGGAAAGGTGGGTGACTAACAAGTGATGAAACATATATCAAATGAAAAGATGCATGTTCCTTATCTGAATGGCAATCCTACAAGGACAGTAGCAATTTCTAAAGCAGCAACATTGCTAGATATTAGTGTGGGCATTAGGATTATCTATGACAACCGTTAAATACGACATTACTTTAATGGTGCCATTGCTTCATTTTACAAGCAACATTACATTAACAGCTGCTACGGAGTTGGTATTTGGGCACGGGACAGTAGGCAGACCAGGACAGTTTCATTTCTAACGAAAAGAAGCAACTTATCTTAATGGGAAATTTAGCACGCCATGAAAAAAGTGCCATTGATTCATATTACTGGAGGCATTACATTGAAAACAACATTGGTTTAACGTGTCCTTACTTTTAACAATGCGACTGCTACATTTTAACAATGGCATTACATAAGAGTGGCTCGGGGCAACAAACATCAGAACATGATATCTGGGTTGGTCCCATTTTTTTGGTATAGCCACCTTATACTTTGTGAGGCTAGCAAATCTAGTGCTGGACTTACTCTATTGACTTGTCCCCCAGTCCCCACTTTCTTTCCTTTTTCAACCAATAGATCGGGTTTATATTGAGTTTGTACTGCATTTCCCTTTATTTCCCTATTAGACCAAGAGACCAGTTGGATAGCCAGTCTCTGCTACTTTTCGCCCCCATTATTTCCTCTTTAGAGCAAGTCCTAGATCCAGGTAACAAATCTCCCCCACCCCCACCCCCACCCCCTTTCTTCCTTGTTTGAACCAAGTAGTACTAAATTCGAGTGCATGAACTAGTTTTACCTCCTAATAATAAACATTTAGGTGGGTTTCGAACAGCCGATCGATCCTATCTACGAGGGGGCCTGAGAAATATTAAAAGATACAAATGTAGCGATGTCAAGAGCTCGGGAAGTAGAGCAAGGCAGGTTTCAATGGAAGTTATACCTGAGGGTCGCCGGGGTGTCGCTAGGTGGGCGGCAGGAGGCCGGATCTGCCTACACTACGACAGCAAGGAAGAAGGGGTCGGAGGCCCTGCCTAGCCAGCGGTGCTTGGGAGAGAACGGCAAGGCACGCTGATCGGGATGAGCCGGCAGTGGGTAAGAGCCGTCGCCGAGGACGACCGCTTGAACGTTGCACCTTCTCACCTTCCCCGGCGCAGAGGATCAGGCTGGATTTGTGACCAGCGGTGAGCAGAGAGAGAGAGAGAGTGTGGCCACCGCTGTCGTGTTTAGATCTAGAGAGGACGAGACAGTGTGAAGAAAGCAAAACTAGCAAGCAAGCGCGGAGGCTCCTGCCTATATAGTGGAGTACTAGTTTTCTTTTGTCTACCAGAGCCGACTTGACCTCGTCAATGACTATCGAGAAGTCTTCATGCACGTGCCCCGGAGGCGCAGTTGTCGTCCTTTTGATCTGAAGCACTGGATTATAACATGTAACACGAAAAATTGCCACATGACAAGAAACCGTAACCTCACTGCCCAAAGGAGACAACATAAATCCCGACGGACAAACTAGACAAGGATCAAAGCTCAAATTAAAGATAAAACTCGTAGAAAAGGGGTCCATCGATAGATGTCCTAATTAACATAGCCGGCTTGACCTAGATGGCAGCCGAGTAGTCTTCGTGCATGTGCCCCCAATGACCAGCGCCTTGGAGGAACTCAGTTGTCACAGTTTAACCCTCGCAGTGATCCGAAGCACATGACTCCTAATATTGCGAGATGACAAGAACCTTTTTTTAGATTTCTCATCAGATCTACAACCCTGTACAACACAGCCTGCACAATATGTAGATGATAGCCGATCCAGGCGTGTCAACTAGAGTCTGGTCACATGCATGGACGAACTGATCTTCCGTGTCATGCAGGGATCGTCCAGGCACCAATGTCTGTACAACACTTCTCTAGTACTCTCGCTCGGCTCTTTCTTCTATTAACTCACCTGACTTGTGGGGCCGGGGAGTGTGCCTATGTTCGGTTCTCGATTGCGGTCGCACATGTGTGTGCGAATGCAATATGATGCGCATTCCATTTCGAGAGCGACGTGGCAGACCGGCAGACCGTCTGGGGTGCGACGCGAATATGAGGGAGTAGGTTGCTGCAAACGTAGGGATGTGTGATTTGACAGCGAGTTACTGCTGGACAGGTGGGGCCCCGTGATTTGACTTGCCATTATCATTTTAATTGCGGTGCTACAACCGGCGTGAGTCTCCCGATTCCTGACCACCTCCATGGTATACAGGTGCCTCTCACAATGCTCCACCATGTAGAGGTTGGCTCTTGCATGAGAGCCCACTCCTCCACTTTTTCCTTGCCTCTTTCCTCCACATATGCAAACATTCCATGTAAGCGGGCTTATAGCCCACTATTGTACTTGCTCGTACAGGTGCTAAGCCTGCCACATAGGCATACAGTCTAATGTGGCAAGGTAATTACTCCCTCCGTCTAGGTGTGTAAGTCATCTTACAAAAACCAAATAATCCCAAAACACTTAGGTGTGGTGCATTAACTTCTGCATCATTTCTTGTTTATTGGCATATCAACCAATAAGAGATGTGGGGTATGTGTGCATGCTTTTAATGACTTGAGACTACCAAACATAACATGAAGTGGTTAGTTCATTGCATGCAATGCTATTAATTAGAAAATAAACATTAAGTTCTCTCATTTTCCCCTCCTTGGTCACGGTGCACAACCTAAGATGACTTATTAACCTAGACGGAGGGAGTAAGAAGAGAGAGACTAGTTTGGTGACCCCAGGAAGAAACGGTGCTAAGCGCGTGTACCTAGGTGAAAAGACAACTTTGAGTCTATAGCTTACTAAATGAAGCAAACATAGCAACAAAAAACTAAGCACCTATCCATTGGGGACTTGAGTTGCCATTTAATGCCCTTAGCACATCATCTATGCACCATTTCATTGGAAGAGGTCACTCCTTGGCAAATGGAATAAATACTACGAAGAAAGAGATAGAGAGAAGTAAAAAAATACTCTTATAGCCAACCTTATAGCTAACCTTGTTGTAGTATGAGTGACTAAGTGATGACTATGTATGACATGCCAACATCAGATAGCCAAACACACCATGTTAAATCACCAAGGGCGCGACCGCGTGAGCGAGGCGACGCTCGTTGTAGGCGCGACCATGATATGGGCTGCTGGCAGCCCTTGGATATGAGATTGAACGATCGCATGCTAAGTTGCTAGAAATTTGTAGAATAACCCTCCAGGATAGGATATTCACCCTTAGGTCTAGAATCACGCCATGCAACCGTTCGATCTCAGATCCAAGGGCTCTCGGAAGCCCGTATCATGGGAGAATGGGAAGCTTCGTATCAGCTGTAATTTTCCCGACGCTTGACATGACATTGAAAGCCATTTAATTGGGCGTCGAGTAGACATGACATCTAATTGGGCCCCCAGTACTGTGCATGAATCCATTTATCCACCAGGCAAGCCACTACCGTGCCGTTCGCATGACCCACTCAGCATTTTTACAGTCGAAAAACCGCTGGCAATTCGCTCCTACTCGTCCCCGGACATCCTTTAACATTACAGCAGTTCGCTCCTAGTCGTCCCGTCCTTTCACATTACGGTAGTTCCACTAATCCTAACCCTCCTCCCAAATCCATGGCATCCCAAATCTCCATGATCAGCGGTGAGTATAAGGTTAGAACCATCAGCGGCGATGAGTTCGACGTCATCTACACCCGTTCTTCCGCGACGGTGAAAGGGTGCCTTGCTCGCTTTAGATGCATGTTCGAAAACTCAAATGAGTACACCACAACCCTTGACAAAGAGAAGAATCTAAAGGAGGAAGAGAAGATGAAGCCCGCAGTGATCTAGGTTTCCGTCCATGACTTATGCTTGGTCTACCACATATGCCATGCCGACGTAGAGTGCGAGGAATTTAAGAACTTTCTCAAGGGCGGCCTAGTAAAATTCGTTACTGTAGACTTTATAAACGTCAGAACAGTCCTGGGTCGGATAGGCCTAGTTGTAGGCAACCCCTTCCAGCTCCAGAAGAATGGGTTGGTGCCCTCCCGTGATCAGCCTTCAATGCTGACCCTGGCAGGAGCCATGGTTCATCCTTCGTACAGTAAACTGAAGAAACCTCCACCCAAGTTTCATCGTGTATGGTAGTGGAATGTACTAGATATAGACAACATCCACTACGCTGCAATGGATGGCTACCTTTGTTTCAATATCTACAAGGGTTGGATGAAGAGCAAGAGCCAAGTGTGCGCTTCAAGCAAAGAAGTATCGGACAAGAGGAAGACGGACAAGGGCGAAGTCGAGCACGTGGACGAGGAGTCTGAGTAAGGTGGCAGTGTCGTTAGTCATGGTGGTCCTAATGCAGTGTCTACCATATTAGTTGCTTAGCTTAATTTCAGGTGTGCTTAGTTTTATTTGAGGGGTGTCACTACTAGGAAAAGGGCTATAGATGGAATGGCCACTAATGGTGCACCAGACACACGGTGCGCCATTAGTAACAATTTTTTTCCAAACATACTAATGGCGCACCAGGGCACAGTGCGCCATTACTAGTTCTAAATAGTAATGGCGCACCAGCCTCATAGTGCGCCACTACTATATTTTTTTATTTTTTATTTTTTTGCAAAACTACTAATGGCGCACCAGGGAACAGTGCGCCATTACTAGTTTAATCTAGTAATAATGGCGCACTGTTCTCTGGTGCGCCATTAGTCTTTTTTTGGCAAAACTACTAATGGCGCACCACCAGCAGGTGCGCCATTAGTAACCAGGGTTACTAATGGCGCATTTGTTGGTGGTGCGCCATTAGTAACCTGGGACGAGCTAGATATTTTGGACAGCCACACTACCCACTCACTTTCCACACTTCATTCTCTCCACCTCCTCCTCCAAGCTTTTCTCGGCTGCCTCCTCCTCCTCACCTCATTTGCACCATAAATTCATCCAAATTAAGTGGTTAAATTACCTTTTTTTGATAGGTAAGTAAGGGGGAAGCTATCTTTATGTTGTTCTCCCTCCAACAACGTGCACATGCACTTTTTATGGCCTAGCTAGATCTATGTATGTTTGTGGTGTCGCATATGTTTGTGGTGTTGCATATATGTTTGTGTTTGCAGGTACAGGTATTTGAAATGCGATAGTTGCCAATATTTTGCCGGAATGTTGATTCATTTCTGTTTCGGCGAGAATTTTGGCACTATGCATTCTTTTCGGTCCTATTTTCGGGAAAGTCATGCCAAATTTTTTCTTGGTTCTAAAATATCGTTTTGCTCTACCCCGCAGGAGACCATGGTCCGCACGATGACCGAAGGCATCGTGAATAGGTTTTTGAGCTCCGCGAAGGCCGAGATGCTTGAAAAGAACGAGACGGAGATAAGATGTCCGTGTCGAAGATGCAAGCTGAAGAGCCTTATTGCGGACCCGGATTCCGGGCAGGTGTGGGACCACCTGCTCTTGCGTGGTTTCATGGATGGCTATCGGTGGCAAGGTGATGAAGATGACTATGAAGTCGTCCATGGGGGCCGGGCAAGAAATGAGGAAGGGCAGCAAGACAACCACCGCGGCTCGGGCGGGCGAGAAGACGAAGAATCTCCAGGACATGATCACAACGGTGATGCTGTACACAGTCATCATGTAGAAGATGCCGGACATGATGATGAGGAAGATGCCGGAGCAGACGAAGGGCATGATCATGAAGATGAAGATGCCGGCGGAGCAGATGACGATGGACCATCGATGGGCTGGGTGCAGGACCCTCATATTCAAGAGCTGCTTCTCAAGCAGACGGATAACACAAGAGCTGCCGCCCGAGAGAAAGCCAAGCTGGATCAACTGGAGATAGACACGGTTACTCCATTGTATGAAGGATGCAGGAACGAGGATACCCGCCTTAAAGTAACGCTCATGGCTCTGGAGATGAAGGTAAAACACAAAATGACCGACGCATGCTTCGACGAGAACATGTCATTCTGGCACGAACGTCTTCCCAAGGGGAACAAGTGCCCGACCAGTTTCGAGGAGGCGAAGAAAATCGTGTGTCCTCTGGATTTACCGCACGTGAAATACCGTGTGTGCATGAACAATTGCATCATTTATCGGGACGAGCACGCGGAGTCTACCATATGTCCGGTGTGCGGCGTCACTCGATACAAGATGAGGAAGAAAGCTCCTCGAAAAGTGGTGTGGTACTTTCCGATCACTCCTCATCTGCAATGGTATTTCGCGGACCCTGAGGTAGCAAAGCTCCTGCGTTGGCACGTGGATAGGGAGGAGAAGAAGCGAGAAGATGACGGAAATGATCCAGAGATAAATGAAAAAGACAAGATGCTGAGTCACCCTAAGGATGGGAGCCAGTGGCAAGCATTGAACTTCGAACACCGAGAATTTGGGAAGGATCCAAGGAACATCGTGCTGGGCGCGAGCACCGATGGAGTCAATCCGTTTGGCAGCCAGAGAAGCACACATAGCACCTGGCCTGTGTTTGTGTGGATGTACAACCTTCCCCCCTGGTTGTGCATGAAGAGGAAGTACATTCACATGAGTATGCTAATTGAAGGGCCGAAACAACCAGGGAACGACATCAATCTATATCTGGGGCTGCTGAAAGAGGAGCTAGACACGCTGTGGAAAACGCCAGCCAATACATGGAACGCCACAGAGAAAGAATATTTCCCTATGAGAGCCGCACTGCTCACGACGGTGCACGACTATCTCGGTTACGGATATCTCGCGGGGCAGGTGGTCCACGGATTTTCTGGATGCGTCAGGTGCATGGATGACACAACATATCGCCAGCTAGATAGAGATCACGGGTCTTCGAAAACCGTGTTCATGGGACATCGAAGGTGGCTTCGCGACGATGACCTGTGGAGGAAACGCAAGGATCTGTTCGATGGTGAAACCGAACCCCGAAGACGCCCGCGTACGAGCAGCGGCGAGGAAATAGACGAGTTGTTGAAAAATTGGAAAGATTGCCCACTGCCGGGAAAGAAGCAAAAGGCGCCAGATCCGGGAAATAAGCGAAAGGTGCTAGAGCCGTTGCTGAAGGTATGGAAAACGAGGTCTGTTTTCTGGGACTTGCCGTACTGGAAGATCCACCGTGTGCCTCATAGCCTTGATGTCATGCATATCACGAAGAACGTGTGCGAGAGTCTGCTTGGCACCCTGCTCAACATGCCAGAGAGGACCAAAGATGGGCTGAAAGCAAGGCCAGACTTGAAATCAATGGGCATCAGGGAGGAGCTTCACGCTAATGATGATGATGATGATGATGAGGCGAAGCAGGACACGGAAAGTCGTCGCAAAGGCAAAAAGGCCAAGAAGACTGGAAATGACTTCCCTCCCGCGTGCTTCACTCTAAGTCAGGAGGAGATCGATCAGTTTTTCACCTGCCTCGTAGGAGTAAAACTTCCTTACGGTTACGCGGGGAAGATAAGCAGATACCTAGACTCAGCGAAGCAGAAGTTCAGCGGGATGAAGTCTCACGACTGTCACGTGCTGATGACGCAGATACTTCCAGTTGCAATCCGTGGGATCATGGACGCGCACGTCCATGAAACGCTATTTGGCCTATGCAACTTTTTCAACGTCATCTCTCGGAAGTCGGTTGGCGTGAGGCAACTCAGAAGGCTACAGGAAGAGATCGTGGTGATACTATGCGAGCTTGAGATGTACTTCCCGCCCGCATTCTTCGACATTATGGTGCATCTGCTGGTCCATATCGTGGAGGATATCATCCAACTCAGGCCGACGATCCTGCACAGCATGATGCCGTTCGAAAGGATGAATGGTGTCATCAAAGGATACGTTCGCAACATGTCACGTCAAGAGGGAAGCATAGCCAGGGGCTTTCTGACCGAAGAGTGCATCTCCTACTGCACAAATTATCTAGGCATCGAGAACCCCGTTGGTCTGCCCGTCAATAGGCACCTCGGCAGGCTTGCTGGATGGGGTCACCGGGAGGGTCGCCGTGAAATGCATGTCGACTTCGATGGTCGACTCGCCGACTTTCAAAGAGCAAACCTAGTCGCGCTACAACACATAGACGTGGTCGATCCTTGGGTGGTAGAGCACAAAACCTTTATTGAGAAGATGTACAATGACCGAGGCCAACAGAGGACGGACGGAGATATAATCAAAGAGCACAACTCATGTTTCACGCGTTGGTTCAAGCAGAAGCTTCTGTCGTACCCTTTACATGAGGATTCTTCCGCGGAAGAACAACTCATATTCGCCTTGTCACAGGGCGCCGAGCACAACCTGATGACGTATGAGGCGTACGATATCAACGGCTACACATTCTACACCGAGGACAAGCACATGAAGAGCGATGGTTATCAGAACTCCGGGGTAACGATGGAATCCTACACCGGTAATGACAAGGACAGATACTACGGAAGGATCGAGGAGATCTGGGAGCTGAGCTATGCTGGAGAGAAGGTCCCGATGTTCCATGTCAGATGGGACAAGAGCGTAATAAAAGAAGACCGGTATTTCACCACCATGGTTATACCCGAAGCCAAATCCAAGACCGCAGGCGCGAACGTCACCGCGAAAAATGAGCCATGGGTACTGGCTTCCCAAGTGGACCAATGCTTCTTCATTACGAACCGTCAAAGCCCAGTCGTGTTGTCGTGAGGAGAGGCAAAAGGAAGATCATCGGAATGGATGGAGTCGCCAATGAGCAAGACTTCGACAAGTACGGCGACCCGAAGATGGAACATGACGACGACGATGAAGTATCAGCATACACCACAAGAAGAAGCAGGACCACCCTACCTAAAGGACGTCCGTTCAAGAGAAGAACTCCATTTACGAAAAATAAGGGCAAGAAGATTGTGAACAGATAGCTAGCTAAGATCGATTGTATTTAAATTGTAGCCTTCATTTCTCGATTGTATTTCATGGGCACTTTTTGAACTCATGAATATTTTTAAATTTCATGGACACTCGATCTCAATCCCCCTCCATCTCGATCGCTATCCCACCTCGCCAGATCCGGTCCCCCTCGCCATCGAGCACCCCCCGCACCATCTACCCCGCTCCACCGGCCGCCGCCGACCCCCCGCACCCTCCCCCGCTCCACCGCCGCCAACGACCCACCGCACCCTCCCCCTACTCCACCACCGCCGACGACCCACCGCACCATCCCCGGCCCGCTCCACCGCCGCCGACGACCGCCCGCACCCTCCCCCGCACCCTCCCTGGCCCGCTCCACCGTCACAAATGAATGCAACTAAAATTGCAAAAAAACAAATTTGATTATATTTTCAAATAACAAATTTGATGACATTTTCAAATAATAAATTTGATGATATTTTTTAAAAAATTATTACTGTTTTTATAAAACATTATTACCGTTTCATATTCATATTCATTTTCTAAAAAATTATTAGATGCAACAAAAAATAATAATAATAAAAACATTCTAATGGCACCGCCTCGGGGTGCGCCATTGCTATATAAAAAACAAGATTAGTAATGGCGCACCGATCGTGGGTGCGCCATTGCTATGTAAAAAACATTCTAATGGCGCACCGCTTCAGGGTGCGCCATTTGTAAGTTTCCCCCTAGCTAATTCCTCCCTCCCCTCGCCGGATCCCCTTCGCCCCTCTCCCTCGCCAGTTCCACCCGCGCGCCCACCTGACCCACGACGCCATCGCCCCGACCCCCGCCGGACTCCACCCCCACCGCCCCCGCGCCCCCCCACCGTTGCAGCTCCCCCGCGCCGCCGCCCCCGCGCCTCCCACCACTGCAGCTCCCCCGCACCGCCGCCCCCGCGCCCCCACGCCCCGAGCCGGATGAGGAGGACGAGGAGGAGGACGAGGAGGAGGACGAGGAGGAGGTCTTCCTCTTCGACTACGAGGACCCGGACGAGCTCGGACGCCCTCGAGCCATCCCTTCGACGCCCGCCGATTTCCTCCGCCTCGGCCAGCATCGCCACCGCTCGACGCCGAATTCGCGCCGCCTTGACTAGCTCCAGCTACCCCGAGTCGCCCTCGACCTCCCCAGTGAGCACCCGAGCCGCTTCCCCATCTTCCCCCTCTTGATTTCCTTCTGATGTGTTCTAGGGTTGGGGGTTGGAGAATTTTGGACAAGGAAAGGGGGTTGTAGAATTATGTAGCTAGGGTTGGGGGTTTGCAAGAGAAGAATCTTCAGGCATACTCATTGTTCAATTTGTTGCTGTGAGTTTGAAAATTTAGTTTGATGCCATCAAATTCATTTATAGTGCCTGTTATTCAGTTATGACTCCTTCGCTGAAACTGTAGTGTTAGCTAAAACTGAGATGAAAACTAAAGGAGTTTGTGATTTGCAGAAGCTGTAGCATACTCCAACAAGTGATAAATGCACTCAAAAGTTCACTAAGATTTGCAGAACAAGTGTTGTGTGACCTGACAAAATATAAATGTGTTGTGTGCCATGCGTTGGTAATTCAGTAAAGTCAAACAAGCACTGGATTTAGGCATCGTGTATGAGTTGGTGTCGGCCATTACTTAATATCCTAAGCAGTTCCATTACTTAATTGGTTCCCCCTAAGAAGATTTTTTGTTTGTATAGAGGAGGGTGAGTGAGGAGGGCAGGAGAAATAGATGGATCAATCACAGAGTCAGTGGTTGTTGCATTGCAGTTGCTTGCAAATTAGGAGGTACTAGGTGAGAAGGAGAGCTAAACCAGCAGAGGAGCGGCGGAGGCAGGGGCAGCTTGGCAGTCAATTAGGAAAGTTGGTGTGTGCTCTGAAGCAAGAGTGAAGTCAAGGAGATTTGTTGGTTTGCTAAGTTAGAGAAAAACTTTGTGTCCAAGTAGTAGCCATCAGGAGGTTGAAGTAGGGCGATCACCAATCATAGTCAGCAGTTTATATTGGAGCTTGGTGTACTGAACTCTGAATATTCTTTTTGCAGTTCATCTATGTTCAGGGATTTATAAGTGGTGTCTTTCTTGTGTTTTATACTAGTAGTATCACCTTTTTTTACTAGTAGCCATTAATTAAGATTCATTTTTTTAGTCATCATGCCTTGTTGCCTCTGTGCAAGTTGTGATCATCCAAGCAGAGGAATTATAATCCTTGAGCTCTTCTTCCGCTGTTTCTCCTGTCAATCTAACTGCCTCTATGCAAGTTGAGCACTGCTACAGATAGTGACTATTTTCCCACAATCTCAAGTTTCATACATGTCATGTTCCTGCATTCTAGTTTGTGGCAGCCAAACGCTACTACCATTGCATTTCAAGTTTTCACTAATGCTATGTTGTTGTTATAACTAGTTTCATTAATGCTACGCTACGTTGTAGGTGTAATTTGCCACCTATGAAAACATATGCTCTTGCATTTATATTCCTGGTACTCATTATTTCCTTGCCTAACAGGAAGGTCTGCTTCCTGCCCTGCTCCACTAGCTGCCCTAGCTTATTTGCTATCTTCCCTAGCTTATTGAAAACTGTAGAATATCAGATTGAAATATTGGGGAGCCTGGTTTATGAACCAGTTTCTTAGTCTGCCCTAGCTTCATTACAGTTTTTATTGATTGCAATATTGGTGAGCATTGTGCTACTGTTATGAGTACCCTCTCATCAATATTGGTGAGCATTGTGCTACTTCTTGTCTCATATTTGTGATGCTTCTGCTGTACTACTTGCTGCTGTAAGACAACTTACGTGTGGACGAGCCTAACTCAAGTGGGTACTACTTGGGAATTTTGTCAACTTGTGATGCTGCTGCAGGTACCCCGAGAGACCCTTGAGTTTGCCGGAATGTCGATTAACTTCCATTCCGGCAAATTCGGGTACTCCATATGTCCTATTTTCAGCAAAGGTCATGCTGAAATTTTCCGTAAATTTTAGCATGACTTTGCTAAAAAAAAGGACATATGGGGTACTTGCGACTAATGCATGGGCCGGGGTATCTTAGTACTTAATTAAGTAGGATCAACTGCCCCTTTATTCTTGCTGCATTAAACCATAGGTGGCAATAGAGCCAAGTGATTAGGCCCAACTTAGAGTCGACAAACCCTAAATGATAAAACCTTGGCTTTTCGGGTGCCTCGGTGTCGATGAGAACCTAAATGATGTACGCTTAGGCTTTTAGGGTGCCTCGGCGTCGACAAACCCTAAATGATAAAACCTTGGCTTTTCGGGTGCCTCGGTGTCGACAAACCCTAAATGATGAGACCATGATCTTGTTCCTTCGCAATAACCAACTTTTTGACCAAACTTTTTTCCTATTTAGAGCGAAACATGGCCCACAACGATGTGGCCGGCGGTTCGGGTGGCAAGCACTGGGAGCTGTCCCAGGAGCTGGAGGAAGAACCTCACCGCTATCAGGACGATGCCGCGGAAGACACCGATCCTGACTACACAACCCCTAGTAGGGTCGGGGATGACACCACTGATGGTGCCGCCGAGGATGCCACCACTGATGATGGCGGCGCACGCACAGATGGCAGCCAACCGAAGAGGCAACGGAAGGACCGGCGCCCGAGCATGCTCGGCACCGTCAAGGAGGAATTTACTGAAGTGAACTCCGACGGGCATCCAACGGCGCCCAAACAAGTAGTCAAGGGGTACTCGGTTCAGCTCGGGTGCATTCTCCTGCGCACCGTCTCGATCAACATCGAGAACCTAAGGCATAAGGACCGAGGGAATTTGCGCAGCCTCCTCTTCACGAAGCTGCACGAACGATACAAGTTCCCCGCTGAGTTTGCAAACACACGCCTCTCAGGGAATAAAGTGAACAGTGCCGCCCTCACGAGGATGAGCACGTCCTTGTCTACATGGAGAAGCACGGTGAAGGCAATGATTGAAAAAGGTGATAGTTATGAGAAGATCAAGGCAAAATATCCTTTGATGAGCAAAAGACTAGAAGGAGTTCAAGATCAAGTGCGAGAGCAGCGCAACCTCCGAATCAAGTCAGTGGGGGAAAGAAATGCGGCAGTTGAACTTAGGGGTCCACCAACTCGGTCCCGGCGGTTACAGAGTGGCGGAGCCTATATGGGACAAGGAGGACGCAGAGCGTGCCGAGCAAGGCCTACCGCCCCGCTTCGAGAAATTCCGTGACAAGCAGACCAGGAACTTTGTCAGGGCCCGGTACAAGGAGGACCCGGTAACAAAGGAGCTTACCACGGATCCGAAGACCAGGGCGCTTGAACTTGTTCTGGTAAGGAATACACCCCCGCGTAATTAGCTCCATATGGTTGCATTCTAATTAATGAAGCCAATTTTCTAAATGGTTCACATTCCTTCCACAGGAGGCTGAAAGCAGTAGCGCGGGGTCGTCTCAGAGCTCCCCTTTTGACACCCCTTTAAATAGGGCGTTGAACGTAATGAAAAACAAGGATAAGCTCAGTAAGCCGTCGTCAGCTGGTCGTGTGGCCGGCAAAGGCTTGTCCACAAAATGGTCGTCATACTATACCGCTGGTGGGCGAAAGGAGAAAAATACCAGCTCGGAAAGCCAGTCGCGCGAGGTTCAAGAACTCAAGGAACAAGTGGCGCGGATTCCGGAGATTATCCAAGAGAAAGTGCAACAACAACTGGGAACGACACTCACCGCCATTGTGCCTACCTTGATTCAGGGGCTGACGACGTGGATTGCGGGCGGCTAATAGGGGCCTCCCCCGGTTCCCAGCTTCACGGCCAGCAACTCGCACAACACGCAGGCGACGCCATTGGTGTCTCCGGCGGAGGCGGTATTCGTGTCTCCGGCGCCGGCGCGGGCATTGGAGCTTAATGCACCTGGGTGTACGCCGGCCGGCACCTCGCCAGCAAGCGGCCCCTCCGTCAGTTGCACGCCCGCCGTTGGCGGTGCCTCGACATTAGCCGAGATCGACGGCATCACGGTAACTAAGCCTCTCAGCCGATGACTTCATCTCCTTGCCTTTGAGTGGGCATCCCTGACGCCCTACATGTTTTCGCAGGGCGCCGCCGATGTTCCTTGCACTCTCCTGCTCTTCGTGGGTGGCGAGTTGGTCGATGTCGCCAAGGGCAGAATCGTTCAACCGGGCAACCGCGTGTTCCACGGTAATCCGATGCCACCCACCTTGTATAGGGTTGAACTGGTTCGGGTGCTGCCAGGCTGCGACGAGTTGTTACCTTCGATTCGACCCGCTGGGGCCGACGAAGATGATGTGATGACCCTCAGCGCCTGCATAAGCTGGCCCCTACTTTGGTCGAAGAGCCAGATTCGTTTGGGGGCGGGGGACACCACCCCACAGACAAGACCGCCAGTCGTCCCAGCGCCAAGCCATGGCGAGAACGCCGCAATGCTACCGGACATGCCGGACATCCCTATGGCACAAGATCCGGACATGCATGTGGCACAGGATCTGGACGACGACGACAACGATGGCGGTACATTTTCCAACGTCGATAAGTACTTTGCCGAACATGGGTACGGTGACGAGTTATGCGGGCCTCCTTCTCAAGAACCCAACCCTGAAAAAGACGACCGCGATCTAGCTGGTACGGTGGAGAAACCCAATTGCAACAGGCGTCGTCTGGCGTTCAGTTCTCAGGAGACGCCTCCAGCTGCCGCCTTCACCGAGCCTCAGATAGCTGAGGTGCGAAATATTATCAGCCCCAACACGCTCAAGAAGGCGGTCTGTGAGCAGAACTCGATCCCATTACAGCAGATCAGGAAGAAGGGATGGAAACAAAAGACTAACAAGGGCGCCAGTGCGAGCCAGCCGGCACCGAGTACGATCCGTGCTCAGGACGGGCCACCTTCACCTAAGGATATCTCGAGGAGGGTGCATGTGGCGGGTAGGGCGATGCTACCGACAAATATGCTCAATGCTGCAACCGGTGCTATGCGGAGTCTGCATGACAGTGTTCTTTCTTTGGAGAAGCGGCGTCTCAGAGAGAATGATGTGGCATACCCGGTTTTCGTGGCCAAGGTGCCAGAGGGCAAGGGCTTTGTGGATAGCGTCGTCGGGGGTACGATCGTCCTGCGGTTTGATGACATCTTTGCTATGCTTAACCTTCATCCACTACACTACACCTTCGTTCGGCTGTTTTCGTTGAGTATGGAGATGCGGATCATTAGAGACAAGACCCTGGACATTGTGATAGTCGACCCCTTCTACATGCGTGCCAAGATCTTGGGCAACGCTGGGGACCGGCAAGTCGCGAGTTCACACCTCGAAGGCGTCATTCTGGCAAACCCGGATAAGGATAACTTCCTCGTGCCTTACTTTCCCGAGTAAGTCATCTCCTAACCGCCCCGTAACATATGATTTCTTAGATTTCGATCGTTCTTTTTTTCTAACATTCCGTGTTCTGTGCAGTGACACACATTGCACACTCATCCTCTTAAGCCCGAAATATTCCATGGCCACGTATTTCGACCCGGACCGTGACTCCAAGATAGACTACACAAATATCAAGAAAGTGCTTGATGGTGCTCTCCCCGGCTACGCCGCATCTGGAGGCACCTTTAAGAGGCCAGCTCGTAGGTACGGCAAGCACGTGTTCACCCACAATACGACGTTCCCCTGCGTCAAGCAGCCACCAGGCGGTCAAAAGGATGCCTACTACGCCCTCCATCACATGCGGGCGATCGTACGGGACAATAATCACCTTCTGCTACCAAATAATCTCAAAGATTGGGCCGCAAGCCTGGCGGCAATCCAGGACGCGGACATCCGACAAGAATTCTTTCGCATCCAGTCGGAGTTTGCAGAAATCATCCATCAAGATGTCCTTCGTACCTCGGGGCAGTTCTACCTCAAATTTCAACCGTCCAACAGTGAGATAGACACAACGCTACAAATGCAGGCTGACAACGCCCGCGACTTCATGACCATCACGACAGACGGCGGCTTCATCCATGCTCCGGTCCCATGAATCGAGTCGAAAGTAGTGATGCTATGTGTAGTTCTGAAACATTGATTAGCTCATGTTGTAATTAAACTTTAATGAACTTGTATGTCTCTTTGGTTTGGACAGTCAGTTCAACTTAGATGTAATCGATGCTATTTATTAGTAGGACCATGAATCGTGCTGTTAATGTCTTGCTTTTCTCTTCCGATCCTTTTGTTGCATACTTATATATTGCTTATGTATTGTCTGTTGTTTGGCTAGTGCATAGAGATGCCGTCGTATGTCGTGTACAAGGGTAAGGTTCCCGGAGTCTACGACGACTGGGAGGAGTGTCAGAGACAGGTTCACCATTTCAGCGGTAACAGTTACAAAGGGTACACCACTAGGGCAGAGGCGGAATCTAGATACGCGCGCTATCTAACGGGAGAGAGGAGGGAGCGTTGGAGGAACCGGATGAAGATCAGTTTCGTCGCGATGATGCTCATCGTGATGACCGCAGCTCTCTTCTATGTGATGGTAGTTTAGATGATCGATATCGACTTGTAATGTGAAGACAAACTCGCTACTCGCGGTCTCAAGACTTGTAGTGTTCTATCTTTGTTCGGTCTTTTGAATTCGGAGACTAATATGATGAATTGTATTCGGAGACTAATCTTCTATTGTATTCGATGAATCTGCTGTTGCTGTGTGGTGCTGTTTATATTCTGTTCAATAATATATTTTGTAATCTATGCAAATATCAGAAAAGAAGAAAAAAAATCCCTAATATACATACTAATGGCGCATGACCCCAACGTGCGCCATTAGCATGCCAAAGGATACTAATGGCGCATCACCCCAACGTGCGCCATTAGTATGCCAAAGGATAGTAATGGCGCATCACCCCGCAGTGCGCCATTAGTATGGTAAAGCACATGGGTAAATATGGCCCCCTGGGAGGCATACTAATGGCGCACCGTGGCCTATAGTAATGGCGCACTGCCTGGTGCGCCATTAGTATACCAGATACTAATGGCGCACCAATGGTGCGCCATTAGTAAAAAGAATACTAGTGGCGTGGCACTAGTGGCGCACCAGTAGTGCGCCATTAGTAGGCAAAATTGGTGCGCCACTAGTAGCCCTTTTCCTAGTAGTGTGTGTTGTGCTGAGCCCCCAGCAGAACTATGTTATGTTCCTTCTCGTTACTTTACCTCTTTAGTACGTATATACTAGTATTTCTTACAGTTCATAGTTTACTTGGTATAGTACTACCACTCGTTTCTTCACATTATATACGTACAATATATATGGCCAACATCATCTAGCCGGTAGTTTAGTTGTCAAAGAATTTCAGGGTGCTTAGTTTTGTCAAAGAATTTCAGGGTGCTTAGTTTTATTTGAGGGGTGTGTTGTGCTGGACACCATTATTATGACTCAAATCTCTTTTTCCATGTGATAATGACATAAATACCGATGGACCAACATGCCAGCTCTCCCTCTATCTCACTATAGTAAAATAAAGTGTGGGGCCTACTTGATCCCAACAGCGTTCTTATTTTCCTGTAAAATTATTCGCTCGGTAACTCCTGACAAGCGGGGCCACACTTATCATTATGAAAATCGGCTTATTTTTTTCATATAACATGGTCAACGGGTTTGACGTGAAAATAACAATGTCTAATGGCATTTTTGAGCAAACATCTAACTTAATGATGGCATTTTTGAGATATCTAATTGCATTTTTGAGCAGGCATCTCACGGATCGATGGCATTTTCGAGTAGTTGTAACTTCTAATGGCAAAACTAAGTAGTGATACACAACGAGTGGCATAAATAATAAGAACCCAAGAATTAAATAGGTATGCTAATTTCTTTAACAGAATTTAGCACCCCATTTAAGCACGTACTAGCTTTTTTAATAGTACTATATGCATAATTCGGCGATGAGCGCTCTCTATATTTACCACCTTTTTTCTTTAATTTCATCTTGATAGTTTTGCTCCATGGCGCAATCCATCGATACTACTACTATACAAAAGTATACATTTTTTAAAAGTCTAGAGGGCGGGGCAGTCTAGCTAGGTCGGTTTCAAGAGAGGCGAGGGCCTTTGTGATTTGACGGCTCATTACTGCTGGAAGGCGGGGCCTTGTGATTTGACTGCTCGTATAAATGTGCCGATGACCTGAGGAGGAGCAAAGAACTGTGCGGTATACTCATGTTTTCCACTGGAGTACGACGGAGGAGCATGAAACACGGCAGCCCAGTGCCATATGGCGATAAAAATGATCTAATTTGCTAGTCATTTCATTGTTAGCATTGTTCTATGCATGCCTCACACAGAACGTGACACGTGCGGCGAAACACCCGAAGCAAAAGAAGAAACATAGGAGCAAAAGAAGAAGGAAGATTATCACCCCAAAAAAAGAAGGAAGACGCACACACAAGTCTGGGGCGCTGCTCTCACTACATGAAGGGTTGCTGGCCGCGGAGTCGTAACTGCTTCTTCATCGCCTCCATGACCTCCATCTCCTTGCGCGTCTCCTCCGCCATCTTCTTCATTCTGTCCATGATGCGGGATTTCTCGATGCGAGCCTTCATCATCTGTTCCACGGCCGCATTACGTACCTTGACAACAGCCGGGTGCTCGATGCGGAGCTTCGCTAACTCCTCCTTCTGTTCCATGACGAGCGCCTGCAGCATCTTCATCGAGGAACTACTATTCTCATGCAGTTTCTTCCAGCCGGCGTTCTCCTCCTTTAGCAGGTCGAGCTCGTGGCAGAGCTTCGCCTTGTCCTCCTGAAGTTGCAGGATTTCGCCGGTGGCCTTCTTCTCCGAGGCAATGCTCTTCTTCAGCAGCACCACCAAGCCAGCGGTCAACTCCCCTTGCTCATTGAGCTCAGCGGGCATGTCGTCGAGGTTCTCCTTCAGCAGCTCCACCAAGCCGTGGATGAACTCCTTCTACTTATTGAGGTGCTTATTGAGATGATCGGGCATGCCGTCGAGGGATAACGACTCCAGCGCCGCCAGATCGGCTTGTTCGTCTCCATGGCTAGGGCGCTCCTGGGAGCCATCGCCTGCCCGTGACAGATCTTTCAAGGTCTCTGTGTGGCGGCAAGCCATCTTTTTTCCGTAGCCTTGGTTGCCGCTCCCTTGTTACGAGTAGTTCTCGACCTAGAGCTCTACACACCGGCCATGGCAAGGACGGACGAAGAAGAAGGACTTATGAGGAGGAAGGTAGATTAATTTTCGGTTAGGTAGTTCCCCTTTTTATAACCTAAGTACTAGCACTAGTACTAAAACCTGCATAGTGGGAACACGTTTAGGTTTGGTACGTACTAGTAGGTGTGTGCAGGCTTGCACATAATTGTAGCACTAGTATTTTGGAATGTGATGGGAACAAGGTATAGATTAATTGATGGTTTTGGTTTCGAGGCCCGAAACGGCTCCCGATGAGTTTAGTGGAACATAAATTTCAAGTACTCCCTCCATCTCAGTTTACAAGGCTTGCACTTCTATCTAGGTCGTCAATGTAACTTATATAAAATAAATTGTTTAACATAAAAATTATATCACTAAAAAAATAGAATATTTGAAGTTTGTAAAGATAAATTTTTCGTAATGTATGCCTCTTATTAAGTTGGTCAAATTAGCGACCTAGGTACACGTGCAAGACTTGTAAACTGAGATAGAGGGAGTACTACATTGCTCAAATGCAGTCGCACAAGTCAGTGATGTAACTGGTCGTACATGTAAGACCAAGCCGATGGGTGTCCCTTCGGTGAGACGCAGGTCCGACCGACCGTTTGTTGGTGCGACCAACCGTAAAGTATTACGCGATGGAGACCTCTGGTTGTGCCTTCGATTCATTGTCACGACCAAGCATTCTAAAACTAGTGATAAATCAATTACCATCTTTTTCCAAATGACCAAGTATTTTCACAGGAATACAATACATATAGATGGAGTGATTGTCAAGGTTGCAAACCGACATGGCGTTGCAAGTTCACTGCAGCAGCAACCGACTAGGTCACCGCATCACTGGCCTCGGGAAGGAGAGCAGCTCACCTCGCCTACGATGCATGCCCAGCGGCGCCGCCGCAACTGATCCTGGGATTTGGCTTCTCCTACCGCCCATTTGAACAGTTGCACTAGCTGCTCATGCCATTGCACAGGCATGCGCATTCTTTCCTTCGCAGTCGACTCCATGAATATGATCTCAGCCATGAACCCTAGCTTGAAATTAATGTGACGCTGCCAGATGCTGACATCCCTCAGCATCTCTCCCCTGAGACCGACTTGCGCCTCCACCTTGTGCTACGCCAGGCGCAGCTCCTTGGAACTTCTCTCCAATCAATGCGACGCTTCCTCGATCCGATTTGCCCTTGTTGCCCACCACCTGAAATGCAGCCCTGGCATGTCCTCCGGTGGCACCGATCTGTGATTCCAGAGCAATGGATCCCCTCTATCCCCTATAAAACACATGTGGGTTTCGCTCAAAGGTGGCAGTGCTGCGGGCCAGAGCAAGAGGGCAGCCCGCGGGATCTTGGGATCTAGGGGATTATCCATGGCGGGATCCAGTGGGCGAGGCGGGGAGGCGAGCCTAGGCGCTGGGAGAGCCCTACGAGGCTAACATAAAGATAGTACTACTCCACTCCGTCCATATTTAAATACAAAGGCCACCAACAGTAGCCCTGGCAAAAATTGATCATGCTGCTTGCGTCCTTGTTTATTGGTCCCCCTTTTTTGTGCCACTTTTTATGACATGCATAAATATTATGTTACTTAAAAATATGGTCAAAAATTGGCACAAAATACGAAGGAGACCAATGGAAGTAGCAACCCATGATTTAACTACTCGCATGCACGTAGTGGAGTAGTAATGTCTTTCTTCCTCCCTCACGTCCATTCAATATGCATGCGCTGTATTAATTGACCATCAATGAAGTGAAGGACTTTACACGCGCCAAATTATCACATGGGGTGGATCTTCGTACAAAAATGCATCCCCCGTGTACCTGCATGTGCGTGCGAGGGAATGAGTGCGTGTGTGGCGTGCGTGCACATCTTCGCTTCATGCATGTACCGCCAGTGTGCCTCAGAGAGGACGAGTACATTCTTCTGGAACCAGCAGCACGTCACTGTGATCAATCAACACAAGGAGGTCGCGACAACGCCTCCACATGTGCCACGTGGCTTCATGAACTGTAAGAGGGACACTGTGTAGCGTGCCATTGGAATTTTAATTTACGTGGTTTGCACATACTCGAAGTACTAGTAATGTACATGTGCATTGCCCGCATCAGATTTGGCAACCAAATTATGAATAAATACCACACTATAGCATGTAAGCTTTTCGTCATATATGCCTGATGTAGACCTTCGTTTAATTCTTATAGTTCATCTCATTCAAAATCAATTAATTTTTATAAAAAAGCTAGGGCCTCTTTGATTCGTAGGATTTCCAAAAAGCGCGAATAAGGAAAACATGGGATTAGAGTGGAATGTCGTCTTGAATCCTATAGGATTGTACGAGTGTTTGATTGTGCATAGAAAAAACACAGGATTCTTTCAAAGAGGTTTGAGTGGATGGGATGTTTCCTATGAAATCTAGTGCAAATGAATCCTATGGAAAAATTCCTATGGCTCACAATCCTACGAATCAAACAACCAAGATAGGAAAAATTGCTAAGGATTAGAATCCTCAAAAAATCCTTTGAGAATCCTTTGAATCAAAGAAGCCCTTAATCTATTTTATGATTCATGGAATTGTGCGTTGTAAATCATAAAGTAAAAACAAATAATGGAAATTCAACTAGAAAAAAAGTTTGGGCAGTTATGATAGGGAAGATTCTAGAACAAAGGAGAAGCACTTGTGTTTCGAGGTTTGTGCATTATGCTTAAGTTCAACCATGGAGTCTGCTAGATGGTACATGTGGCAAAATCTGGTGGGGGTTAGAAGATGGTGTGTGGGGCCAAGTGGAGGGAGACTATGAAGGAGTGCACAAGTGCGAGATCGATATTTAAAGAGAGGGGACGAGAACGTGCGCTGTTGCGCGCTGTGCCTGAGCCATGAAAAATAAATGAGCTAGGGGGCAAGCATTGCTAATCCTTTACGAGGAGGGCCAATTCATCAGCTCAGAAAAATTTACCAGCAATTGTCTAATGATCACATTCATATTAGCCTCGATATATAGTGATGTTAGGGGGGGCAGGGCCCTTGCTGCCCCCTGTCTTCACCACTGTGCGCGCGTCTGAGAGACGGGGACGTTGGATATATAATTAATGTGGGTGTATTACCTATGTAATCCTATATAGAGAGGTATAGACAATGTGGATGTGGGAAAGAGGGTGAGACCTCACCAGATATATGGATTGATCGGTTTGTGTGGAAAACTGTAAAATACCTAGCTATATATACACACACATAGAGGAACATCGATCGTTGCGCATGCACGTGAGAGATAAAGAATGCCTGATATGTTGGAGAGGGGGAGGGGTGTGTGTGTGCATGCATGGGAGACTGACCTGAAGAAAAGAATTGCATGTGTGCGATGGATAATGCCGACTGGTACTGTGTGTGCATGCATGCACGAGAGAAAGTTAGTGGTACAATTATAAAGAGAAGACGACTGTGTGGGTGTAAAAGACTAGGTAAGGTCATAATCAATGTAAAGTTGAATGCAAATATTTCAATAAGAGATCATGATGTTTGAAACCCATGCATGCATGAATATAACTGAGATATGTGCGGTGTGGTTTGGAAACGAGCATGTTGTACTGTATACACATTGAACAAGGTCAGACTGATTTGAATTTGAGTTACCGATGGCAGACATCGTTTGGCCAAATTGCATCCGTTAATGGACACACTATTCTAATTGGAGATGATGGGTGGCTTTCGCATCACATATCTATATCTTTTCCCCTATATATTATATTTTATATTTTTTATATAGTGTGCGGATAACTTTAACTTTGAAAGATGGTCATTGGATGAAGCCAATCCGATGGTGCACACATGGCAAATTTGAGCACTACTGGCTGTTGGATATCATCTAGATTCCACCAGATTTTGCCACATGTACAATCTAGAAGACTCCATGGTTGAATTTAAGCATAATGCACAAACCTCAAAACACAAGCACTTCTTCTTTGTTATAGAATCTTCTGTATCAAAATTGCACAAATGTTTTTCTACATGATTTGCCATTATTTGTTTTTACTTTATGCTTTACAACGCACAATTCCATGAATCTTAAAATAGATTAGCTTTCTTAGAAAAACTAGATGATTTTGAATGAAATGAACTATAAGAATTAAACGAACATCTGCATCATGCATATATGACTCAAAACTTACATGCTATAATGTGGTATTTATTCATAATTTGGTTGCCAAATCTCATGCGTGCAATGCATGTGTACCTTACTAGTCTAAATGGTGTTTGTGTGTGTGTCTGTTGTGCGTGTTAAACACATTGTACGTAGTATATCATACATGGTTTAGAGTCCGAACATCCAGCTAGAGCATACATGTACTACAATTTGAATTCAACATAAAATGGATACATATATTTGAATTTGAGATCGTATGTACATGTAGTTTGTATTTATATAGGAATTTACTTCTCCTACATTCATGTCATCTGTTGTGAAGATAATATTTAGATGGTTGTATAACTAACCCGAGTACAATCCCATCCAAACAGGGAAAATGTACTCAAATTTAGTTCATATGCTAGACAACACACATTGTTTTTTTATTGTTGAGGGAAGTGCAAATTGTTTTGGTATTGTGCATGTTATGTTTGTTGTCCCGATATTTTTATTTTTTTTGTTGTATTTGAATGCATTTCTAGTAATATAGTAAAACGGGACATGGCTCTCTCTAGTGATGAGGTGCGAATTGTATTTTTTTGGGGTACACGTTAAGCTTGTTCTGCCGAAATTTCAAGCCGCGCCTTGTTATGCTGAAATTTCAAGCTAGCGTCTCTGTCTATCGTGCTATGAAACTCCCGCCTCTTCAGCCCGCGCCTTGTTACCCCAAAATATTTAAGATATATCTTTGTCTCTTTGTGCTCCGAAAACTCCCTCCATCTCATCCCGCGCCTTGCTATCCCAAAATTACAATGCGAGCGAAAACTCCCATCTTCTGCGAAATCCCAACACGCGAAATGTCCGTGATACCCCTGAACCAAAAGAACCGCCTAGCTCAAATCGGTGGGGGTACTTTCGTAACATACCCCACATTTCAGACAAGCGCGTCCCTAAGGCATGGTTCCCCACTCCAATCCCATCTGCCCACCCATGCGTACACCGAGGCCGCGAAAACTCGCGAAGCCCCACACCCTCCTCCGTCCGCCACCCAGCCTGAGCCTCTTCCCCGACGACGTCATCCATAGCAACACCTCGACGTCCCTCATCCACCATACCAGATGAGGACCCATCATTGATCTCGTCGTCCCGCCGGTTCAGCCACCCCGTCCTCCACCTCCAAGGAGCTGCCCTGACGTTCCCCTCGTCTTTCGCACCACCTCCATTCCCACACCACTGTCTTCACCTCCACCACCGGAAGAGCAGTATTATCACCGTTTCCTCGGATGAAGCTGAGGCCTAATCGGCGCCACCAAAGAGGTTGTACACTAATTGCCGCATTTTCTTCTTGATTCGATCTCACGGTGCTGCCGGCGGTCAGTCCCGAGCCGACATGGCACGGCTCCATCCATAGTGGCGTCGCTGGCCACTTCCTCCATGGCGTCGCTCCCTCGGCGGCCTCGCTCCCTCGCTCGTGATGCTGCTCTGCTATTGCTCTCGGTCCCCTGCCTGGTCTGCTCTTGCTATTGCTCTTGCTCGCGCAGCTGCTCTTGCTTGCGATGCTGCTCCGATTTGGCTACACTTCAGTCCACTGAATCAACTTTTAGGTCAGTCGATTTTCAGGGGGTGGGGGGCTCGCCGGAGTTAAGGAAGAACCAGCCGGAACGGGGAGGGGGGCACGCCGAAGAGGTACCCCACTATATATCTTAGGGTTCAGTGTGGGGGCGGTGGTCGCCGGTGGTGGTAGGGCGGTGGCGTGGGGATCGCTAAAGAAAAAGCTCGTCACGGGGGGCCTAAAGGGATGGCCAGGGCGGCGGCGGACCGGCGGTGGGGAGTGGTTTCGGGGCGGTAGTTTCGCCGGTGGTGGCTGGCAGCTCAGGGGGTGGAGGTTGAAGATGAACTGCTACACGACCAGCTGCCCCTGCTCTCGCACGCGCTACTGCTACTGCTTTTCTGGTACTAGTGCGTTCAGTTTCGACAGTGAAATTCAGTTTCGACAGCAAAATTCAGTTTCAACAGTTAAGTTCAGTTTCGATAGTTAAATTCAGGTTCGACAGTTAAGTTCAGAGATGACCGGCTGATGTATTTTACATCTAGCACTTTGGGGTTATGTATTTTACGTCATCAATTGGAGATGCTATTAGAATTCCACTCAGGTTAACATTGTCTCTCTTGTCCCGCTTCAGCCTTGGCGTTGTACAACTCACCGGAGCTGCTCCAACGATGAAACCCTCCATCACAGCGGAGCAGTACCCGGGGCTCCATCTCCGGATCCCTAAGATCTTCTTCCCCTCCTACGACAGCCAAGTCAGCCAGAGCATCCTCACCGACCAACACAATCACGCTGAGATAGACATGGCTTCGCCAGAGGTTGTACCCTTGTTGCATCTCTTTTTTACTCTATATGTTATATATATTGTCTACTGAGCACACGTAGTAACGTGAAATACGATTATTTTATCCTACTATATGACAAGCAGTGAGGTACCAGGCAACTTAGCTATCCGTGATGGACTCTCTTGAATGCCATCATTATTTATCTCTGCGCGTTTGAGTTGTGCATTTGTCGATGGGCCTGGGAGTTGAGCTAGTAGGGCAGTGGCCTGGGTCCAAAGTAGTAGAAGTAGCACAAAAACATTTTTTGAGTGTAGGCCTTTCCTTGCTCAAGCCTGCCTACTAGAATCGCCAGTGCTTGAAGGGAAAACTGAAGGAAAAACATAGGAATTGGAAAGTTTCCTATGGTACTACTATTCATGCATTTGGTTCAAAGGAATGGAGCAAAGCAAAACTCTAGGATTTGTTCCTTTAGTGTCTCCTTGAAAGAAAAACTGTAGGAATTTTAATTTCCACTTGTCCTCCTTTTCAAATTCCTATTCATGAAGCACAAGACTAAGAGATAGTAGCATAATAGCATTATAACTGTACATTTTCTTGTGGTTTGACTTAATCTCACCATGCTTCTTTGCATCCTATGATATTCCAATTCTTATGAACCAAACACCCAGATTGGCAGAAATCCTGTGTTTCTAAATTCTCTTTTTTGCACATGCATTCCTATCCTATTCCTATCCTATTCCTATCTATTTCCTATCCCTGCATTGTTAGAATCCTCAAATTCAAACAAGCCCTTACACAATTACTTCTGGTACAGATATGTGTCAAAGAAAACCTTGTGTGGTTTGTCCTGCTCCTGTTGCGTTGTGTTACACCCCAGCTCAGCTGCTCCAACGATGGAAGGGTTCACCACAGCAGGGATCCGCTCTCCAGAATGTCTTTCGCTGCCTCAGATCTTCTTCCCTACCGTCGGCGGCCACGACAACTGCATTACCATCATCAACTGAGCAGATGACCTTGAGGACTACACGGGTCCGCAAGAGAGGTCGCACTCTTCCGTGTCTGCTTACGTTATGCACCGCTTAATATGATGACATGCTACTTTATCGTCGTGTTCACCTATTAGACTCCGAGCCAGGTCGGAACTAATGCTGAAACTTGAGTTTTTAAATGGTTGTGGGGTACATATTGGCGCAGCAATTATTACTATCTATCTACTCTCTGGTTAATCTCTTGTGTCTACTATGATTTTCATGTTGGGTGCAAACAAACATTAAAGGAGCCATTATCTATATTTTTTAACTAAAGCTATTATCTGCCTGCTATCATTGGTTTTGGGTCTATCCATAGTTTGCTACCATCACTCTGGATTTGTGCATGCACTCCTTACATAATCTCACTATGTTTTATTCCTATGCATGTCAGATATTGTACACAATGGAACTGAACATGTAGAGGAAAATAGATGAGCTTTGCGTGGCAATAAAATTTCATGCAGACGTCGCTCCATGGTGGGTGAGGGAGTCCTGGATTAAGGGGTCCTCGGGCGTCCGGGCTATGTGACGTGGGACGGACTAATGGGCCATGAAGATACAAGATAGAAGACTGCTTCCCGTGTCCGGATGGGACTCTCCTTTGTATGGATGGCAAGCTTGGCATTCGGATGTGAAGATTCCTTTCTCTGTAAACCGACTCTGTATGACCCTAGGTCCCTCCGGTGTCTATATAAAATGGAGGGTTTAGCCAGTAGAGGAATAATCATAATCATACAGGCTAGACATCTAGGGTTTAGCCATTACGATCTCGAGGTAGATCAACTCTTGTAAACCCCATATTCATCCAAGATAATCAAGTAGGAAGTAGGGTATTACCTCCATCAAGAGGGCCCGAACCTGGGTAAACATAATGTCCCTGTCTCCTGTTACCTTCGATCTCAAACGCATAGTTCGGGACCCCCTACCCGAGATCCGCTGGTTTTGACACCGACATTGGTGCTTTCATTGAGAGTTCCGCTGTGTCATCGCTAGAAGGTTCAATGGCTCCATCAGTAATCTACAACAATGCTGCCCTGAGGGAGGTCTTTCTCCCCAGCCAGATCTTTGTGTTCGGCGGCTTTGCACCGCGGGCCAACTCGGTTGGTCATCTAGAGCATATCGACAGCTACGCCCCAGGTCACCAGATTTGCTTTGGAAATCTGGATTATGTCGCCGATATCCGAGGAGATTTGATCTCCCAAGGGTTTGCGACCCCAGCCTCCGCTCGGGCCTCCGAGCCGGAGTGCATCACTAGGTCGGAAGACGGGATTTTCAAGCCCGCCGGACTCTCTACGGCTATTGAGCCTAGTACGGGAGAGCCGGAGGAAGTAGCGTCACTAGCAATCATCATGAAGCCGGACCCTTCTCCAAACACTGTCTCCGAACCCTCGGAGTCAGCATTGTGTGTGTTCGGCTAAAGAGTTTCCTTCCCGTCGTACTCCACGGACTTTCTTCTCCCTGGCTAAACCTCGCCTTTAAGCGAGGCTCTGGACTTAATGCAATCCCTCGTCATTACAGAGGGTCAACGTCCGAACTACGCCCAGCCCGGACCAGTGGCTCAGAGCGGGGAATTCTACGCGCCACCCACCACCCACTTCATAGCCACTGTCGAGGACTTAACCGACAGGCTCGATTACGGCTCCGAAGACATCGACGGTATGGACGACGATGCCGGAGACGAACAAAGCCAAAACCCGCTACATACCGGACGCTGGTCGGCCACCCCCACATACAACGTATACATGGTGGATACGCCAAAAGAGGATGGCGATGAAGGCTGTAAGAATCCATTAAAGGACAATAACACTGATAAACCACCAAAACAACGGCATCAGCGGCGCCGTTCAAAATCACGCTGCGACAAAGAAAGCAATACCGGCAATAGAGACGACAACACTCCGGAGAATGCCGAAGATCCAGACGCCCCCGTTGAACCAGCATCTGAGCAGGATGATAGGGAGGAGGGGCAGGGTAACCCTGTCGAGCCAGTCGGGAACGAGGACTCGGAGGACAGCAATTATATGCCACCCTCCGAAGACGAAATAAGCCTCGGCGCCGAAGACTTCATTGTGCCAGAGGAACCCCTCGAGCAAGAACGCTTTAAGCAACAGCTCATCGCAACCACGAGGATCCTAAAAAGGAAGCAGCAACGGCTTCAAGCCGATCAGGATACGCTCAACGACAGATGGACCAGTGTCCTAGCAGCCGAGGAATACGGCCTCACATGACCAACCAAAAGCTACCTGAAGCGCAAGTTGTTACCCCAATTCGACGTTGAGGTGCAGGAGCCCATAACATCAGCGTGTAACACAACCGATAAACCAGACCAGTCACCGCATGGTCGAGACAGAATGGCTACCCAAGCCGAACACCAGCCTACATTACCCCGCTGTAAAGGCAGGAAGACAGTGGCCCAGGATTACACCTACGATCTACGGCAGGACCTGGACACTAGGGCAGGCCTAGCCAGATCAATCTACGGGTCAAGGGAACGTGCCCCAACATGAGAGGACGGCTATCAGGCCCGGCGTGATCAACACAACCTCACTCGGGGTGAACACCTCATAGGGGCGTCTGCCGAACTACGTCGCAACGTCGCCCGTTATAGAGGCATCGCACACCCCCTATGCTTCACCGAGGAAGTAATGGAGCACGATTTCCCACAAGGGTTTAAACCTATGAATATCGAATCATATGATGGAACAACCGACCCTGTAGTATGGATCGAGGATTTTCTTCTCCATATCCACATGGTCCGCGGTGATGATCTCCATGTCATCAAGTACCTCCCACTAAAATTAAAGGGACCAGCCCGGCACTGGCTAAACAGCCTCCCAGAGAACTCCATTGGCAACTGGGAAGACTTGGAAGACACCTTTCGCGACAACTTCCAAGGTACATATGTCCGGCCTCCAGACGCCGATGACCTAAGTCACATCATCCAGCAGCCCGGAGAGTCAGCCAGGAAACTCTCGACTAGGTTCCTAATTAAAAAGAACCAAATTGTCGACTGTCCGGACGCCGAAGCCCTCGCGGCCTTTAAACATAGCGTCCGAGATGAGTGGCTTGCCCGTCACCTCGACCAAGAAAAACCTAAGTCCATGGCAGCTCTTACTTCACTGATGACCCACTTTTGCGCGCGAGAAGATAGCTGGCTTGCTCGTAGAAGCAATAGCACCAGCGATCCTGGCACCTCCGAAACCAGGTACGGCAATGGCAAGCCATGACGCAATAAAAACAAGCATCAAAACAATAATGCAGGAACCCAAGACACGATGATCAATGCCGGATTCAGCGGCCCCAAATCCAGTCAATGGAAGAAGCCATTCAAGGCAAACAGAGATGGTCCATCCAGTTTAGACAAGATACTGGATTGGCCCAGTCAGATCCATGGCAGCCCTGACAAACCAGCCAACCATACCAACAGAAATTGCTGGGTTTTCAAACAAGCCGGTAAGCTCAATGCCAAACATAAAGGGAAGGGGCCGCCCAGTGACAGCGAAGACGAAGAGAATCGCCAACCGAACACAGGGAGACAGAAGCAATTTCCCCCTGAATTAAGAACAGTAGACCTGATATATGTGACGCATATCCCTACAAGGGAGCGCAAGCACGCACTACGAGACATCTACGCCATAAAGTCGGTCGCCCCAAAATTTAACCCATGGGCGGCCTGCTCGATCACTTTTGATTGCAAGGACCACCCAACCTGTATCCGTCATGGAGGTTCGGCAGCTCTGGTCCTCGATCCAATTATCAATGGATTCCATCTCATGTGGTTCCTTATGGACGGCGGCAGTAGTCTTAATTTACTCTACCAAGACACTGTCCGCAAGACGGGCATTGATCCCTCAAGGATCAAACCCACCACAACTACCTTCAAGGGAGTAATACCCAGCGTCGACGCTCACTTCCCGGGCTTTATCACATTGGAAGTCGTCTTCCGTTCGCCGAACAACTTTCGAAGCGAAGACTTGACCTTCAATATTGTCTCGTTCCGCAGTGGCTACCATGCACTGCTCGGACGGACCGATTTTGCTCGTTTCAATGCGGTCCCACACTACGCCTATCTAAAGCTTAAGATGCCCGGTCCACGTGGCGTTATCACAATCAATTGAATCACGGAACGCTCCCTCTGTACTGAGGAGCATACCGCGGCCATCGCAGCCGAAATACATAGCGGCCCCATCAAGCCGCATATGCCATCAGCCATTAAGCCGCCGGCCTCTATTATGGAGGACCGGTCAATCTTAGAGCTGGATTAGCAGTCCCGCCTCCATCATTCGCCACATATACCCATGAAGTTTGTATCGCGCATGCATAATTATGCACTTAAAATACGTTTTGTCATCGGCGGAGGCACAATACGGACAGGCCTACAATATGGTTCGCCCTCCTACAACCTTCTTCTCTTTTTTCTAAGTATTTCTTATCTTTTGCCATAGGTGATTCAAAACATGTTCATCCTACGGACCTACAAGGACTCTTTCGGAGCCCGGTTTGGTCCAAATAACCAAAGATTGCTCCTTTTAAGGAATCCTTATCGCTGACGCAAAGGCAGCGCAGATGTGCGACAGGAGGTCCAAAAGATTTTTGGTAGACCAAACACTCTATTTAAAACCTGTATAGAGCCTTTTTTCTCAGCCTTCGACCCCTGGCATGTAAAATGGCCTGGGTAGTGGTGTTATAATCTGTAAGATTGCGTTCGACGTATCAATCAGATTCTAGTGAACATAATCCGTCTTCAGTACTTGCTTTTCCTCATAGAACTGTATTTTGCTTCTTCGGGTGTTTCACGCACACACCTCGGCACTAATTGCCAGGGGCTCGATACGGCAACACATTGGTTGCCAAAAAGTCCAAACAGCTCTACAACATACTTCGGTGTCACGAGTTTGGCATTATATGCATCAGCTCCGAATCATGTATTTGGTCAATAGTTGGGTTGCCCGGCTCCTGTGCTTACTACCATACGTTTCGTCTTATCGGCTAGGGTAGTAAAGGGAGAACTACTGCGATTGTGTTTCCGGTTCACCTGGTTAAACACCTCATTAGAGAAAGCCGAAAACTGATTGTCATGATGCGGCGAGAGCTGGTCAACCACTCGGCGACTTATTAGAATCTTTTGCGATTTCTTCCGTATAACACGGAGGAATGTTTTTCGGTCACCTATGTAATGCAACCGTATTCGGATAACCGCGTACATACCAGGGGCTACATCGTAGTCCCACCGTCAAACTCCTATGGCTAAGTGAAAGTGTTAAAGCCCTATAGTTAGATTGCCTAGTTCGCCGCACTGACACCTGCTTTACGGACCAAGACGTTGGGTCAAGTGTGACCAGGTGCTATTCCGAACACCCCCGTATTATATGCGAGGGGGCTGAAGCCGACGACTGGCAAACTTTAAGATTATAAAAACGGCCGCACAGGAGGAAATAATTTCCAGACAAAGGCATAAATATAACACAACCTTAATGTATCATAATATTGTTCTCACAATTCTGGTAGACTTATTCAAACATAATGTCCTTCGAGCATTGACCCTCTATCAAGTGGGCACCCTCTCGGACGTCCTCCAAATAATTCTCCGGCGTGCGATGGTCCTTGCCTCCGGGCGGGCCCTTAGTTGCAACATCGGTGGCCTTCATCTTTGCCCAGTACATCTTGACGCGGTCGAAGGCCATCCGGGCACCTTCTACGCATGCCGACCACTTGACGGCGTCGATAAGCGGGACTGCATCAACAGGTCGCTGCACCAAACCAAAATAGCAGTTTGGAATGGGTTCAGCCGGCCATAGCCGGGCCACGACGTCCTTCATGGCAGCTCCGGACATCTTATGGAGCTCGGCCCACTGCTCCGTCTGTTCATTTAGCAACACCAGACGCCGTGGCACGTTGAATTGTGACTAGAACAGCTTCTCCGCAACACGTCCTTCCTATGCTTGGAAGAACTGAGTCGCATCGGAGACACTCTTTGGCAGGTCCAAGAACGCGTTTGGAGAACTCCACAATTGATTAAGCAGAGCATACTTCGGGTCGCCGAACTTAGTCTATAAAAGAAAGGGCTTACCAGCCGCTATCTCCCCAGCTTGTCGGATCTCCTCCCGAGCCGCTCTAGACTCGGACCGTGCTTCTCTCGCCTCTAGTAAGGCCTTGTCGAGTTCGGCTGCCTTGGCTTTGTTATCCTCCTCGAGTGATTTGCATTTTCCAGTGGCATCCTTTAGCTCTCGCTCCATGGTAGATATTCTCTCCTACGCCGAGTGGCCTGTTTGGCCTTTAAATCAGCACCCACCTTCTTGGCAGCTGCCTCGCTCACTCTGGCCTACTCCTTGGCCCGGGCAGGTTCGGCCCGAAGGGTCTCAACCGCGGTAGCACCATGTATAGTTTTGCATGTCACAGTGTATAATTTTCAGCTTCGTGCTCATACTATTATACATGCATAAGCGGGCTGCCCAAAAACATACCTTGTGCCTCGTCGAGCCTCCTGTTAATAAGAGTAATGTCCTCATCAGCTAACTCAAGTTTATGCTTTAAATCTGCAACTTCCGCAGCTTGGGCAGTCATCGTTGACATAACAGCATGTTCTCAAATTAATTATGTTACTTCCTGAGCATATCTTTTTGATCCTCTGATCGCCTCCCTGTGGAAACCGACCAGAGTCTCAAGGGCTACTATCTATACACACGCACATTCTTGCATGTAAAGAGCGGTTAAAGATATTACATTGCATACCTTGAAGCCTCTCAGCAGGCCCGTAAAGGCTTCATTCAATCCACTTCTTGCGGACAGAATCCTCTCAACTACCGTACCCATTAAGGTACGATGTTCCACTGAGATGGACGCACTTTGCAATGTGTCCATCAGTGTATCCAGCACCTCCGGATTCCTGGAGGCTGCTGCGGTAGTACGGACTTCCTTCAAAGGGTTACTCGACCCTAGAGTCATATTTGGCTGTAAACCGGATAGTTCAGGCGCTCATTGTTGGTCCCCTTGGGGGCTGCCTCCCCTGGACCCTTGACGGTCGAAGTATCACCTTCGGGTGCTATCTTCATTGTCCCCCGCACCGCTGGATGGTCAGGGGAGATCCTCCGAGACGACACCTCGAAGTCGTCCGCCCTTAGGGGCGAGAAAGCTTGTGGAGGCGTCTCGCTTTCCATCATCTCCGGAGGCAAGTCCCCCGATGAGGAGGACTGTTGAGGTAGATAGTGGGCCAGACTGCAAACATATAGTTTAAATTTTACCCTTACAAACTGAAAAGGGGACATGTGTGGAGCATCCTTGTTCACTTACGATTCAGAAAAGGGCTTGTCCCTAGTGAGGAGCTTGGCGTCAACATCGGCTTCCGAACCCGAACCATCTGATAGGGATATCTTCCCTCTCTTGGGTGCCTCCACCTCCAAGTCTTTGGACGCTGTCGCCTTCTTCCCGTGGGTGGAAGGGATATCCCCTTGTTCTTCCCCTTCGTCTTCATCTTCAGAAGAGGAAGCTTCAGTCTCCCCAGATGTAGCATCCAGTATACCTTTTGAGCGGAGGCCGCCTTCAACCCTTTTGCTCTTCTTCCTGTCCTCCTTCGCTGGCATTTGATACGGCGCCAAGGCCAGCATCCTCATTAACTCAGGATCTGCTGGGTCTTCGAGAAGTGGAGCCGAACACATAATTTGTTCGGCCTTCTTTATCCAGCCCTGGTCGAAGATAGTTTCTCAGTACATTGCTATGGGATAATCAATCGAGCTGCATTCAGAAGTTGAGTGCTTACCGAGGTATCTGGATGGTTACAGTCGAGGCCGATGTCCTCGGATGTGTCCGGCCACTGCTTTCGAGTCTTGAAGAATAGTTTCCACATCCCGCTGTGCGTTGTGCCGAAGAATTGCTGAAGGATCTGCGGTTCTTTCGGATTGAACTCCCACATGCGGAGAGGCCATCGCTGGCACGGGAGCATCCGGCGGACTAGCATCACTTGGATCACGTTAATGAGGCCAGTGTCCTCTTCGAGGATGCTCTGGATACAACTTTGCAGCGTCTGCACTTCATCAGTTGATCCCCTGTCAAGCCCCTTATTAATCCATGACCCGAGTCAGAATGGAGGGCCTGATCAAAACGCAGGCGTGGCTGCCCATTTGGTACCGCGGGGTTCGGTGATATAGAACCACTCCCACTGCCATAAGTTGGAGGTTTCCGTGAATGTGCCTTTTGGCCAGATAGTATTGGTGAGCTTGCTCACCATAGCACCGCCGCACTCTGCCTACTCCCCGTCGACTATCTTCGGCTTCACATTGAAGGTCTTTAGCCATAGGCCGAAGTGGGGGGGGGGATGCGGAGAAAAGCCTCACACATGACGATAAACGCCAAGATGTGAAGAAAGGAGTCCAGAGCTAGATCGTGAAAATCTAGCCCATTATAGAACATAAGGCCACGAACAAAGGGGTGGAGAGCAAACCCTAGCCCGCGGAGGAAGTGAGAGATGAATACAACCCTCTCGCCGGGTTTTGGTGCAGGGATATGCCCCATGGCAGGGAGCCTGTGGGGGATTTCCGCAGTCAGGTACCTCGCCTCCCAGAGCATCACGGTATATTCCTCGGTGACCGAGGAGGCCATCCACCTGCCTTGGGAGCTGGATCCGGACATAACTAGAGGGCTTGGTAGCAATGAAAGACATCAAGACCTGGGCGCAGGAGCTTAAGACTGGAAAGGCTGAGGAAGAGATAGGCGTGGGAGAAAGATGGGTCTGTACCCCTTTATAAAGGCGAGGAATATCGAACGCCTCCTCACGACACGGTTGGATTACCCATGCCCATATTACTAGGAATCCCGTGATAAGGGGGGCACGATCTCTGCTTTGACAAGATGTGCCAATAAAAACCGTGTCTCGTAACATGGAGCGAGAGGCTGAAAGACGGTTTGAAATAATAACCAGGTAGGGGATGTAACGTCTCGCCACCAAAGTTATCAGTAGATGGGACTTGTTAAAAATTGTACCCTGTTATGGTTGTATGTGGTGTGTGTTTCGCAGAGCCGGACACGTTTTCTATGTTTGAGGACTACTTTGAAGTGTTCAGAGGAGGAACCTGCCTTGCAATGCCGAAGACAATCTGCGCGCCGGACACATCGTCATTGATGCCTGGTTTAGGGGCTACTGAGGGAGTCCTGGATTAAGGGGTCCTCGGGCGTCCGGGCTATGTGACGTGGGCCGGACTAATGGGCCATGAAGATACAAGACAGAAGACTTCTTCCCGTGTCCGGATGGGAATCTCCTTTGCGTGGATGGCAAGCTTGGCGTTTGGATGTGAAGATTCCTTTCTCTGTAAACCGACTCTGTATAACCCTAGGTCCGTCCGGTGCCTATATAAACCGAAGGGTTTAGCCCGTAGAGGAATAATCATAATCATACAGGCTAGACATCTAGGGTTTAGCCATTACGATCTTGAGGTAGATCAACTCTTGTAAACCCCATATTCATCCAGGATAATCAAGCAGGAAGTAGGGTATTACCTCCATCAAGAGGGCCCAAACCTGGGTAAACATCGTGTCCCTGTCTCCTGTCACCTTCGATCCTCAAACGCATAGTTCGGGACCCCCTACCCGAGAGCCGCCAGTTTTGACACCGACAGTGGGCGCAAAGGCAGCCCCCCTCCACCCATTTCGAATTGTAATCAAGAGGAATATAACTGTTCTGAGGGGTATTCCGAAGGAGAAGACCACTCCTATTTACCCCCTGAGGTCTTCGCTCTAACTTGGCATGCTGATGTTGGTAATATCATGCATATGGTGCCTTGCATTGCTTGCTTTATACATCAAATATGTCATCTTCTTAGTTTAGAGATGCTTTGTATGAATGCCATATGTTTAGTTTCTTTACCGTATACGTGAATCATGCAATGCCATCTTGTTTAGCCAGGCATCATATATGTGAATTTTGCAATGCCACCCTGGTTAGCTAGTCTCATCTTATATGTGAATTATATCATGCCATCATTTTTTAATTACGTGTTAAATTTGTCAAAAAAATTAGTACATTCAATTACTCTTCCTGTGCATCAGCCATTCGGCACGGTCATGGAAAAATCTGGAGTGGAAACAAGGTCTTCAGAGCAGACAATGCTATCTGACTAAGTGCATGTCTTGCTGGATATGGATAGCTCCTCAGAGGAGGATTCAGAGACAGATGACCAGTCCTATTCCCCCCCCCCCGAGGTGCATGCTCTAACTTGGCAGGGTTATGTTGCTCATATCGTGTGTATGGTATCTTGCATTGCTATGTCATTTGCTTAGTTTAGACATGCTTTGTGTGAATGCCACCTGTTTAGTGTCTAATTACCATATATGTGAATTCTGCAATGCCATCTTGTTGCAAGACATTATATATATCTTGTTGCAAGGCATTATATATGTGAATTATGCAATGCCATGTTGTTTAGCCAAGCGTCTTATATGTGAATTATATAATGCCATCCATTTTTTATATTTCTCATTGCATTTGTCGACAATGTTTGTATATTCAACTGTTCTTCTTGTGCATCAGCCATTTGAATTGGTGATGGAGAAGTCTGGAGTGAAAACAAGGTATTCAGAGAAGAGAATGCTACCTGCTGAAGCAGATATCTTGCTGGTTATAGATAACGCTTCAGAGGAGGATTCAGAGGCAGATGACCAGTCATATTATCCCCCTGAGGTCTATGCTCAAACTTGGCAGGGTTATATTACTCATATCACGCATATGTTGTATTGCAATGCTTAGTTTTTACATCATATACACAATATTGAATGCCATCTCCTTAGTTGACACATGATATATGCGATTGCCCTCTGCTCACTTGCTTAGTATATAAATCATATATTTGAATTATATCATGCCATTATGTTTACATAGACAACATGTATCTGAATTATGGCATGCCAACCCATTTTCTAAAGACATAATATAGTTATATCATCTCATCCTGTTTACATAGTCATCATATTTTGAATTATGTCATTCTATGTGTGAATTATATCATGCCATCATGTTTCCATCGATGGCATGTTTGTGATTTATGGCATGCCAACCACTTTAATAGACACATCGTATAGTTATATCATGTCTACTTGTTTACATAGTCATCATATTTGAAGTATGTCATTCTATCATGTTTAGTTAGCCATCATACATGTGAAATTGTGTCATGCTATCCTGTTTAATTAGCCATCATATATGTGAAATTATGTCCTGATACATGTGAAATTGTGTCATGCACCTGTCTATCTTACAATGTTTGTACATTCAATTACTTTTCTTGTTTATCAGCCATTTCAATTGGACGGGGTGATGCGGTAACTGTTGGAGTAAAAACACAGTCTTCAGAATAGATTGTGCTACCTGTCGATGTAGATAGAACCACGGTTGTACTTGCCCAAGAACAAGCCCCACTACACATAACCCAGACTCACGCAAACTATACCCCTACCCAGTTAGATAGAGAACCAGCTACACCCCTTCTAACCCCAACCCCAGCAGATAGTAACCCAGTTCCAGTTGACACAGCACCGTCTCCACAAGAGAGCACCCAAACACGAGCAGTTAGTAAGGCAACTGCAGTGCCCAAAGCACGAGGACCACCACACCGAACCCCAAGTCAACGCTTAAAGCAGAAGAAGAATTGTTCTCAGGTCAGGTTCCGTAGCTATGGTTCATACTACTTTGCTCTTGCATCACTGTATTTACTCATACCAACTAATTTCAAATTTGAAGGATGCAATTGAAACTCCAATGGTGCAATAGGTATGTTTCAAACCTGTTTCTTTAATGTGTTTGCTGTTGTAACTTGCTCTATGTTGATTTTAGTTTCAATTGAATAAACAGTAATGTTCTCATGCCATGCACATTACAAGTGTTGTTATTGTTGTGTAGTTTCCCACACTTATATTTTGTCTATGCTGCTTTGTTTTAAATAGATATGATTCGAACTGTCTCTATCTTGATTTGGCAACATAAACTCGAATGATATTGATACGTCCGTTTTGCATCATGCTTTGATGTCGATATTTATTGCATTATGGGCTGTTATTCCACATTATGTCATAATACTTATGCCTTTTCTCTCTTATTTTACAAGGTTTACATGAAGAGGGAGAATGCCGGCAGCTGGAATTCTGGGCTGGAAAAGGAGCAAATATTAGAGACCTATTCTGCACAACTCCAAAAGTCCTGAAACTCCACGGAAGTTATTTTTGGAATTAATAAAAAATACTGAGCGAAGAAAGTACCAGAGGGGGGCCACCCACCATCCACGAGGGTGGGGGGCATGCCCCCTGCCTCGTGGGCCCCCTGGCAGGCCTCCGGTGCCCATCTTCTGCTATACGAAGTCTTTTACCTTAAAAAATTCAGAAGCAAGCTTTCGGGAAGAAACTCCGCCGCCACGAGGCGGAACCTTGGCGGAACCAATCTAGGGCTCCGGCAGAGCTGTTCCCCCCTTGTCCGAAACCCAAGCACTAACAATGGCAGAACCGAGCAGCGTCCGCCGAAAGAGTGGCTAGAATTCGCTCCCCACGGAGGTAATAAAGCTCATTGTTTCGTGTGTGGACAATCTCAGTACGATGCCGCTCTCCGCGTGCTTGTCTGGGTTGTACCGTTTACTCAAAGCCCTCAGGCCGGAGCTTTTTAACGCAGCTCCTTGCTTGCTGATGCCGCCTGATCTTCAAAAATGGTGTGTCACGCAGCATAACGATTGTAGGGTGGCGAGCATCAACCCCCTTGACTATGATCCCATCCCCGTCACGCTCAACTACATTAACGGTATGTACTGGGTTGGCATGAACACGTCTTAGATGGTGCTCGTCGACGGTCGCTGCAGCTGGATGCTCGTGGAGGTCTACACTCAGCGATTGATCCCCCTTCCTTCGATTAACACTGCACTTCTTTGTCGGCATGGCCCAGAATACTCGGAATCTTACAGTAGCCAACATCATACCAAGTTTGATTTGCTCAAGGTTGTAATCTGCCAACTGCCCAGAAGATCTGTGAATTATAAAGACTTCCGGCTAATTGTGTTCTTCAACCGCGGTCTCGCCTATCTGACAGGTCACTGCGATAAGTGGATAAATCTGCACGTCCATCACAGGATCATACATTCTCCATGGTTCTCTGATGCCATTGAACACAAGGGCTTCATTTACGCTGTCGACTCCTTCTATGGCTGGACGTATTGCTGGCCTATTCCAGTTATCGCTACAAACGGCTGTTACAGCAGTATGTTACTTTCCTATGATATCATGATGGCTTGCTTATATTACTGTCAACTTTTACTGAAAAAATATTCATGCTCATAACATGCTGTTCTTAAGATTGACTACATTAAGAGCCCTTTTTTAGTTGTTTCGCAGAATACAATCACAATCACTGCAAGTTCTTTGAGCAGGATCCCAGCTTCTCTGGGCCTTCAGGAATTTTAGACTAGAGGCTGGTAAGTAGCCTTGGTACACGCTCTCTGTTTCTCGGACTGAATTATCCGATTAACCAGGAGATAACCGACGGCAAGGATCATGATGGCAGTGCGATTTTGGTCATCAGGCAAAACTGCGTGTACACTGCGTACCATGCGTCTCTACATGCACCATACCCTGATATGTGTTGCCACGCTCTGCAGCCCAAAGTAGGAGAGAGGGTGGCAAGTATCAGACTTCGACCTGCTGGCTGGAGTTGCCCCCGTCAGGCACCCATCTGGTTCAAGCTGTCAGCCAATCTCTACAGCTTAATAAATAGTAACGTCTAACTGAGCCAGTTAGTTTGATGCGTACACTTGGTGTAGTAGGATCTTTATTTAGTTTGATGCATACACTTGTTCTTTTTGGTAGCCCTTTTGTAATGATGGCTGATGTTTGGTTTGGAAGAGAGAGCTACGTCTTTACTCTTCTGGCCTGCTTACTGCTTTTGTTGCACCCCCAGCCCTGGTTGCTATTGCTGCTGTTTTCAATGTACAATCAGTAGTATGTTTCATCTATTGGTTGAATAAATGTGTTGTTAGAAGGACAAACCCAATGTTATGGAAGTCGTTGAACGGTCCGATCCTTTAGTGCCCCGTACTGTACGTAGCGCATAGTAATTTTTGGTATGAAACACATTTTCCACTTGTTGATAACATGCAGCCCACTGATTAAGTCCCAATAGAGGAGCCCATAATTAACTGGAAGGGAGGCTCTCACATGAATCCGGCCCAGGTACATGCCCATGTTCCCCTAAACATAAACAAGTAAATAAATAAATAAAGCTAAATGCTCGTGCACCAGTTCTTTAAATTCATGATTTAACAGGAGGATATTATTTCCTATGATAGTGTCGTTACATTCAGTCGATATTATTCTTAGGCAAAGATAGCGACCAGTGTTCTTTCTCCCACCATTTTCTTCCTGCAACTAGGGGAACCATGCAAATCGTAGACAACATCGTAAATAGTTCCGGTCCATTTTTATTTTTCAATAAGAATGTCCAACCCAGCCCAGCACATTGGCGACAACACTTTATCCTCCGCCTTGGTGCACTCGCCGCGGTGCCGCCGTCCGGCCCTGTCAACATAGTGAATCAGGAGAGGACTGTAGTTGTGAGTATGACAGTACGGACCCACCAGGTCCACTCCCGAACACAAGCAAGCGCCTCTTTTACTACTCAGATGCACCCCTCGTTTTTTACTCTAATCCACCCTGCTGATATCTGGGACCCACATCATTTTCCACGTATAGTCAATTAACGACAGAATTGCACAACTTTTTTTTGAGTAGTAATTCGGAGGAGTAGGCTATAAACTGGGTTGTGCGGTCTCTGCGGCCCGTCTAACAACCTGACCAGCCCAGCAGTTTTTTCTTTTGGGAAAATAGGTAGCCCAGTATTTCTTTTTGAAGAATACCCAAGCTAGGCCTCTTTGTTTTCTCCGACTTACTGGGCTGCAAATCTTTCCAGACGAGGAGGGATGCATTCCGGCCAAGCCAAAGAGTATGGTCAGTGTCTGTTAAAAGTAATACCAAAGGGGTTGAAATTCCAAAAAAATTATAGAAAATGGGAAATTAGTTTCTATTTTTGTTTTTGTTCTTCACTGATATTTTATATTTCATTAGATTTAACATGACATCATAATAATTTATTTTTAAATTTGTTTTAGTATATTTTGTTCGATTAAGAATATTTTGTTGCCCAGCAAAAATTTGTGAATTTTCAAAAATTCGCACATATTTAGTTCAACTTTTTAACCCTGGTACTGACGAGAAAATGGGCAGCAATTCTAAAAATAGAAAATGGGCTGCAATAAATTACATATGAATTAGAAAATGAGTAAAAAATATAAAAATAATAGCAAATGGGTCGTACACGCCACAGATTTCGAGGCTGACTTGTTTACGCAAGGCTTTATCAGTCAACACACGATTCTAGCAGTAGAGACTGTTGGATGTCCATCCAACGGCCGACGTGCTTCTTCAATCTCTGTCCTTCCTGCTCCAGCCACCTAAACTAGCGCCGGCGGGACTGCCTGCTCCCACCTCTTGTGGCCCACTGTGATGCCGCGCAGGCTTCACCGGCCCACCCTACTCCCTCCGCTGGCCTGGCCGCACGCAATCAACTGCCTCCTTATTACGTGAAAAAAATGATTCCTCCCACTGACATCTGGGGCGCACCGGTTGGGAGGCTGACCTATGGGCCTACTAAGTTGACACATACGCAGGGCTTGTCAACTTAGTCAACAAACGATTCTAGCAGCAGTGACCGTTGGATTTGAATCAAACGGTCCTGCTGCTTCTTCAATCGCTGCTCTTCTTGCACCAGCCGCCCAAACCAGCGCCGGCGAGACCGCCTGCTCCTGCCTCCCGTGGCCGGCTGTACTGCTGCGGAAGCCTCACCGCTCCCTACTACTCCCATCGCTGGCCAGGCCGTGCGGCGTCGGCAGCCTCACACCGCAGCCGAACCAGTGAACCCTCGTACTCCTCTTCGTGTGGGCATCCACTGCCACGTCTTCCCCGGCTCCGCGTCGTCCCCTTCCTAGGCCTCGCTGTCATCCACCGCCCTGGTGATCTCGGTGCGGTGTGGTCAACATGGTCAAGGAACAACTTCCATCGGAAGAGTACTGTATGTGGAGAGGCTGAAAGCTGGGTCCATGGCCGCAGCAAGGAAGTGCCTCCTTATTACGCGAAAAATAATGATTCCTCCACCTAACATCGGGGACCCACCGGACGGGCCACCGTATTTTGCAAAAAAAAAATTCCCCCCCTGACTGCTGCGACCCACCAGCTGCATCTTCGCACGCAAGGAAGTGCGTCCATATTACGGGCAAAAAAATGATTCACCCCCTGACTGCTGGGACCCACCAACTACATCTTCGCACGCAAGGAAGTACCTGACAGTCGGCACCCACCCGGTCGAAGCATAGGTAGCATTGTCATTCTGGTCGCGAACGTGTACATACATACTGGTCGATGTAGAGGCGCGCACGTTTGGTAGTAGAGGCGCGCACATAGCATGTACTCATACGTACAGCGACCAGGGTGCAAGAAAGTAAATACGGCCACGTACGTACATACGGGCGGGGTCTCGAAGGCCTACTCGTGCATACGTACGGCCAGGGCTCATGTACATGGCTGGGTTGGAACGGAGAAACTGCGTTGTCATCGTGTTCATGGGCAGGCAACGGAATGCGTCGTCTTCATCGGGAGGCAACAGAACGCGTGCTGTTCATCGGGAGCCAACCGGCTTGGACTGAATAGGCGATGGAAACGAGGCCTGCATACCGCAGAATGGAGGAATCAACCTTGTGTTCGACCGGCCACGGTAGAAATGGGATCCCGTTCATCGGGAGGGGTCTGGCGTACCGAAAAGCGGAGGAAACGGACCTCCTACGGTCGAAACGGGGTCCTGTTGATCGGGAGGGGTGTGGCGTACCACAAAACGGAGGAAACGGACTTGTGTTGGAGCGCTACGGTCAAAACGGGGGTCCTGTTCATCAGGAGGGGTGTGGCGTACTGCAAAACGGGACTCCACGGGATACTGTTCATCTCCACCATCGCCTCCTCCAGCCTCCACGGGCTACTGTTCATCCACCGTCGACCTCCTCCAGCCTCCACCTGCGACTGTTCATCCACGGGCTCCTGTTCATCCAGCCTCCACCGGCTACTGTTCAACCAGACCTCTCCACGGGGTCCTGTTCAACCACCTCTCCACGGGCTACTGTTCATCCAGCCCTCCACCGGCTACTGTTTGAATAGCCCTCCACCGGTTACTGTTGAACTAGCCCTCCACGGGGTCCTGTTCATCCAGCCCTCCACGGGGTCCTGTTCATCCACCGGCTCGATCGATTGGGGCACTATTCATCCAGCGGCAACGGCATGTACTACCACGGGGTCCTGTTCATCCAACCCCCCACCGGGAACTGTTCATCCAAACCCCCTCAAGAACGCTCACTATTCATCCATGGAAGGAGGCAGTAGTGTTCAATCGGCTTCAGTTAGCAGCAGTAGCGAAGGAATCACGCAGGTTCAGTTGACAGCAAGGGATCGATCGATCGCTCGGGTTCAGCAACGCGTAGCCTGCAGTGCAATCGCTCGGGTTCAGTTAGAGCCCAACGCCTCGCACCCACACGCATACGTGTACGAGAGAAACGCGCATCGCTCGGCCCCCGACCACCCACCATAACCGGGAACTCCCCGATATTTTCCGCGCCCTCACTTCTACCACGGTTTTTTCCATCATGGACGACACAAAGAATGTCATGCAACTGCTTCTCCGGCCCGCCCAGGATGGAAAGCCCATTTTCTGTCATGATTTTTTGTCATAGAAGTAGGACCCCACCACATCTATGATGATACTGGGTTTTGTCACAATTATCATGACAGAAGTGTCATAAGTATGACAGAAAAAATTTCGCTCGGCCCAAAATGTCATGGATGTGTCTTTTTTTTGTAGTGATAGGACATCGCACACGGTCCGCACATACTAATCGTGTGCTATCAAACATTAAAACCTTCCAGGCGGTAGATATTCGAGATTATGAGGCAGTATATATTTTCGAGACCGGGAGGCAAGCCTCGTGGAGCCCAATATACTATGCTGATGTGAGTGACTGCAGGGCACAGGCGTGGCACACGGGTAGTCTGACCGAACCATGTCTGTTACATACCCAATCGCAGACGGTTTCTACATCCAACTCGTGTGTTGTTTATAAATTTGGCAAAAAGAATAATGCGAGAGAGGGTCAGAACACGAACAAACTTGCATGTGCACCAAATATATGTATGAAAAGGGTGGTTCGATGTTCGAATACCTAATGCACAACTTAGATGTGCCACCCGTTGCAAAAAAGCACAATATTGCTAGTCGGCCACCCCCAACGAAGCCCTCTTCGTGTCGACGGTAAGGGAATCCTAGCTACGAATGCATGCCCCAAAATAGCTAGGTCTGAAATCTCACCCTACTATAACACAAAACCTATAGGATTCCCTTATATATATATCTGGTCAAACTTCCCCTTTCTCTTCCCGACAAAGGTGGACCTTGTGCTGACCGACAAATGTGTGCTTGTAGCGTGAGATGGGTGAGACCACATACGAACCATATGCGGGTGGCCCTACTATATGTATGAAAAGGGTGTGGTCTGATATTTAACTACCATTCACAACTTTGATGTGGAGCGTGTGCCTCGCAAATTAACCGGACTTCCCCGACCCCACGGAGGTTGCAGGTAGCGCGAAGTAGCCCCCCACCACACACACACACATCGGGGGGAGGGCATCTCACCAAGACATACTGTAACATGGACCAAGAAGAATCCAACTTGGTCGTACAACCTCTCCCGCTCGTTGTTGGTCAAAGTGATGGACGTCCACACGGCCCCACAAAATGGGCTAGGTTGTCGCCGATAACCTCGCAAGGGAGTACTGTATGAAGACAAACCCACTCTGTGCATGTGGCCCAAGTATGTATATGGAAGTGGTGTGTGTGGTGTTTGAATACCCAATGCGCAAATTTGATGTGGCACCATGGTTTGGAACCATAAAATCCCCACACTAAGCGAGGGTTCACGATGCGTAGCATGCGTTCAAACTTAATTAGGTTTGGAATGGTTGACCTACTATACCGTAATGGACGTCCATGCGGGCCCACAAATATATATAGGCTTGCCAGCCATAACCAAGCGAGTGAGAGTGTGTCCAAACACAACCATTGCTTGCGTGTGTCCCGAACATATTTATGGAGGTGTGTGATGCATGCATACATGTTGAATACCCGGCCCAATGCACAACATTGATGTGGTGCATGCGTTGAAAATCGTAGAGGTCCCCACATAGATCAAGAGGTCGTTCATGACGTGTCGTGTGCTCGCCCCCCTTCGATCCAGCGGGATGGATTCATGTCTACACATGCGCTATAATATATATTTAATCTCACATCATGATCTATATCATGAGACAAACCCTAAACCGCTAAGTCAAATTAGTTAACCTCTCTCGCGCTGTCGGCGAAAGTGATGGACCAAGTGGGCCAACAGATGGAAGCATCGCTGAATGTGCATCTAATCCCCGGGTGGTTTTGGTAATTCATAACAACATATAGCTCATTGAATTAATATCCATTCAGGTTGAATATTTCAGAAAGTTCAATGATTGGCAATGTCCTGAACTAGAGCTGTGGACCCCTCAAAATGCTATGGACAAATATTGGCCAAAGCTCAAGACTCTACATTTCTATTTTAGTGATCCAAGATCACACTGAGTCCATAGGAAAATCCAATACTATTAAAAGGGGTTGAGGTGTTGCTTAATGGTCTACTTGCAAAAATGCTTAGTGATATGCTCCAAAGCCCTCAACCACTTTCTCAAATCCAAATATGTCCTAAACCTAAAGTCAAACTCGGCCCCACCGATTTGAAATATCCGGCGCCACCGAGTTCCTTTGACATAGGCATAGCCAGAAACCCTAATCAGTTCAGTCTCACTGACTGGGATTTCGGACTCACCGTGATGGGATTGCAAACTCCCTGTTTCCCTTCGTAACATTTCGGTCTCACTGAAATGAGCGATCGGTCCCACCGAGTTCGCAATACAAACTCTCTGTTTACCTTTCGTAACATTTCGGTATCACCAAAAGGAGCGATCGGTCCCACCGAGTTTGCCAGACCAACTCTCTGTTTGCTCATTGCTGAAATTGGTCTCACCGAGTTCATGCAATCGGTCACACCGAGATGAGGTTTTGCCCTAACCCTAGCGCATCGGTCCCACCGAGAATCCTAACGTTCACATTTTGAACTAAATCGGCCTCACCGAGTTCACCTATTCAGTCTGACTGAGTTGGGTCAAATGTGTGTAACGGTTAGATTTTTTGAGGAGGCTATATATACCCCTCCACCCCTTCTCTATTGAAGAGAGAGCCATGAGAATGTGTCTACACTTCCACTACTCATTTTTTGAGAGAGAACCACCTACTCATGTATTTAGACCAACACATTCCAATCCAACCACAAGAATCTTGATCTCTAGCCTTCCCCAAATTGCTTTCCACTCAAATCATCTTTCCACCATAGCCAAATCTGTGATAGAGAGTTGAGTGTTGGGGAGACTATCATTTGTAGCACAAGAGCAAGTATTTTATCATCATCACACCATCTATTACCTTTTGGAGAGTGGTGTCTCTTAGATTGGTTAGGTTTTACTTGGGAGCCTCCGTCAAGATTGTGGAGTTGAACCAAGGAGTTTGTAAGGGCAAGGAGATCGCCCACTTCGAGATGATCTACCCAAGTGAGGCAAGTCCTTCATGGGCGATGGCCATGGTCGGATAGACAAGGTTGCTTCTTCGTGGACCCTTCGTGGGTGGAGCCCTCTGTGGACTCGCGCAACCGTTACACTTTGTGGGTTGAATTCTCCATCAACGTGGACGTACGATAGCACCACCTATCAGAACCACTCCAAAAATCTCCATGTCTACATTGTGTTTGCCTTCTCCAAACCCTTCCCTTTACCTTCATATGCAATGTTTTACATTCTGCTGCTACACTCTTAGAATTGCATGTGTAGGTTGATTGCTTGACTTGTGCTAAGTTGTAAAAATCTGCCAAGAATTAAAATTGGGAAAACGCTAGACTTTTATTTGGTCAAGTAGTCTAATCACCCCCTCTAGACCAGCTTTCGATCCTATAAGTGGTATAATAGCTTTGGTCTCCATTTGCCTTGATTTCCTTAGCTTTGGTGATCATAGCCTTGGTTTCACAACCTAGGAGAGTATGGCGTCTAGCGAGGGAAATTACCACCGTAGAGGTCTTTACTTTGATGGTACTAATTTTGCTAGTTGGAAGCATAAGATGAAAATGCATATTCTTGGACATAACCCAGCCGTTTGGGATATTGTGTGTATTGGCTTGCAAGGTGAATTCTTCGAAGATGGAAGAGAACCGAATCGTGAAGCAACCACGGAAGAATTGAAGATGTTGCGATACAATGCTCAAGCTTGCAATATCCTTTTCAACGGATTATGCCCCAAAAATTCAACAAAATCCGCCGCCTTGAGAATGCACTGGAAATTTGGGATACTTTGGTTGATATTCATGAAGGTACCAAGTCCGTCAAGGAATCCAAATTGGATGTGCTTCAAAGTCAACTTGACAAGTTCAAAATGAAGAATGGCGAAGGAGTCACAGAAATGTACTCTAGGCTTGCTCTCATCACAAATGAGATTGCCGGCTTAGGAAGTGAAGAGATGACCAACAGATTCAACATGTCGGGACCCCAATTCTAAGTCACACCGATCTAGCCTGTAACACCTCATATCACTTTGCGGCCTCACGCACGGTATTCCCACGGGTGTCGCCTTACCATGGCCCGGGACCGTTTGCGCCTTTTGGCTCACGTATATGATAATGTCGCTAGCATCCATATGACAGAGAACCCGGGCCGACATGGCTAGTCGTGAACCCAAAGCGGCACTAACGTATGGGGACAGGCATACATGAATCAACATCGAACGTGTCGGTCAGCAGCGTGCGAATCCGGGCTGTAGCACTGGGCTAATAGGACTCCGGGAACCCGGGCTATAGCAGGCTAGGCAGGACTCCGGATGTCACCGCGTGACATTTCCCCTAAGGGACAGACACAGGAACGATATGAAACACATGCCGGCCAGTCAAGTGTCCAGAGCAGTAGTGCTGGGCTAGCAGGACTCCGGTGAACCGGGCTGTAGCGGACTACTATGGCTCAAGGAGGCACTAGACTACATTTCCCCATAAGAGAGGCTGCTAAGGATAGACAACTAGATTGTCGGATCCCACACATACCAAGCATTTCAATCATACACACAATATGCTCGATATGTGCAGATACAACATGGCATCACAACAAGACTCTACGACTCAGAGTATTTATTCATTAGGCCCCGAAGAGCCAGATATTACAAACATGGGTCTCATGACCCAACATTCAGAGCATACAAGTCAAAGCACATGCGGAAGCTCAACATGTCTGAGTACAGACATCTACAAATGAAAAAGGCTGAGAAGCCTGACTATTTACTAGATCCTGCCGAGGGCACAAGATCGTAGCTGAGGTATCAAGCTAAACGTCGAAGTCCACACGGAACTACTAGCGAGACTGACGTCTCTCTGCAAAACATAAAATAGGCAAACGTGAGTACAAATGTACCCAGCAAGACTTACATCAGAACTATCTACATATGCATCGGTATCAACAAAAGGGGTGGTGGAGTTTAACTGCAGCAAGCCAGCTTTGACTCGGTGGCTATCCTAAACTACGACTGCAAGTAACTCTTTTGAGGTGGCGCACACGAGTCCACATATTCATCATATCAATACTCCACTATGGATCCGCTCCCGTCTCCCTACGAGAACGCCATCCATAGCACTCACGCTTATCTTGCGCATTTTAGAGTATCCACTTTCACTTGTCTATGAACTGTTATAGGCAACCCAGAAGTCCATTTCCGCGGACACGGCTATTCGAATAGATGATGTTAACCCTGCAGGGGTGTACTTCGTCACACACGCTCTCGCCACTTACCACCATGTACACGTCGTGTACCTCGGCAACCTTCAAGCGGAAGCCTGGCGAGGGAGTCGGCCACAGCCTACCTAAACACTCAAGTCTCTAGTCCAGGTTTATCGCCTATTCAGGTTCCATCCGCAGGGAGTCCGGCCGAGGTTTCCACATACGGCCCCGAACGATGTGTGCAGGGTTCCGAGACACCAAACGGGCGCCCGGCATGCCCGGCCACGTGCCTACCGCATCACAGCCCACCCCTCCGGTCAGCGCTGCCCACGGCCTCCAGCATACTACAAACACCAGAAACTACTTGCAACTCCTGGACAGAGGACAAGGGTGATTAAGAAGCCAAGAGGGTCCATTGGTTTCGGGCCCAATGCGTGGTAGTAACTGTATCATGGATCACAAACACAGAACTCAGTTCCTGAGGACGGCTGCAATGAGACAACCCACCATGTACTCCTACATGGCCTCTCACCGCTACCTTTACCAAAACGTGTTCACACACTTAGCTCGCACACAGTAGGACATGTTCATCACCATTCCAACTCATCCCCGATGAATCAGACCCGACTCAACTCTAAGCAGTAGCAGGCATGACAAACAAGCATGAATGAGTAGGCACATCAGGGCTCAAACAACTCCTACTCATGCTAGTGGGTTTCATCTATTTACTGTGGCAATGACAGGTCATGCAGAGGATAAGGGGTTCAACTACCGCAACAAGTAACAGTTGAATCGTTGTTGTCCTAATGCAGTAAAGAGAGCAGGAGCGAGAGAGTGGGATTGTATCGGAATGAACAAGGGGGTTATGCTTGCCTGGCACTTCTGAAGATAGCATTGAGTCTTCATTAGTGTCAACGATCACAACGCCGGAACAACGTCTACCGAGAGGGGACAACACCGGCAACAGAGAGGAAACACAATCAATGCAATGCAACAATATGATGCATGAATGTGACATGGCAATATGCTGTGAATTGAGCTAATGTAGCTAGCAACAAGTGCAAGGGAGCCCATTTGAACCGAAGGTTCAAATGCAAACTCTAGTTTGAGCATTTAAAATGCCATTTGAATGTTTTCACTTATACAGCAGGTATAAGTTGGTTTTTCATGCATGAAAGTAGCATAAATGGATAGATTGGATTTTTCTGATAATTTTTCATATATAAAATATTTCATTATGAGCTACGGTTGATTTTCTATGAATTTTAGAAGTTTATACTATTTTCTGGAATTCCTGAATTATTTTAAATACAGAAACTATTTACTGCGCCAGCAATGTGTAAGCATGACGTCAGCAGGTCAAAGGGCTGGCCAAGTCAAACCTGACAGTGGGGTCCACACGTCAGTGACAAGGTTAACTAGCAGAGTTAATTAGAATTAAACTAAACCTAATCTAGATTAGTTAAGGCCTGGGCCCACATGTCAGTGACCTAGGGGAAGTCAAACCCCTGGTCAAAAGGTCAAACGCGCCGGCGGCTTGACGCCGGCGGCGACAGACGCGGCGGAGGGGCTCGGGAAACGCCCTCCGGCGACCATTGGGCTCGGGGTTTGGCCCTACGGGCTGCTGGACGTGCACCGCATCCAACGGAGCAGGCGGCTGGGCGAGGGGAGGTCGGGAACTACGGTGGCGACCACTTGGGCGGCGGCCGGAGCTCGGGCAACGGCGGAGATGGCGCTACGGGGCACGGCAGAGCGAACCCGTGGGTGCTTCAGGTTCACAGGAGCGCGGCGAGCACGCTGGTGATGCTCGGGCGAGCGGCCGAGCTCAGGAGCACGGAGCTCGTTGGCAATGGCGGCGGCGAGCTTCGGTGCTCGTGGGGAATGGTGCTACGGCAACCAAACGGGGACAGGGTTAGGGGGAAATGACCGGGGGCTCACCGCGGTCACGAAGAGGTTCTCGGCGAGCTCGGGGAGGCACGGACGGCGTCGGAATTTGGCGGCGGCGATGCACGGCCGTGCGCGGAGACGATGGGTCGATGGCGAGGCGACAGGGCGTCCGGCGATGCTCGCGTTGAGGGGGAGCTTCAAGGCGTCGAGGCGGAGCTCGTGGACTCATCGGCGGGGCGAGGGGTGGCCGGTGGCCATGGCTACGGCGAGCGGCGTCGACGAGCTCCGCTCGGGTGTGCTCGGGAGAGGGAGCAGAGGGCGAGGGAGAGAGCAGAGAGTGAGGGAGAGGAGCGAGGAGCTTCGGGGCGTCGTCGTGGCATCGCCAGGAGGGGCCGGGGAAGCAGGAGGTGGCGCGGGCGCGTGCTCGGCGGCGGTGCGCTGTCCCCCTCCTCTGCCTACTGGCAAAGGTAGGTGGTGACTGGCATGGGCCAGGTGGGCCGGCCCAGTCCAGGTAAGCGCCAGGTAATACTCCTTTCTCTCTCTTTTCTTTAATTGTTTCTGTTTTCTATTTATTTTGATCTGTTTTGAATTAGTAAAAATACTAACTCATTTTGTAAAATCCTGATAAAAATTGTGGGCACTTTTGAAAATATTTCCAACAGCCCTCAACTAGTTTCAGAATTATTAGAGCATTTAAAATATTTATAGGATTTAAATGCCCCAATTCAAATACAATATGAGTTAATTCAAAAATCCAAAAATGACCTAGAAATATGTTTATCATTTTTGGCAGAGGTTTTTACCTTTATCAAAAATCATGAACTTTTCTAAAGGGCATTTGGGTTCATTGAAAATGTTTTTAAGTTGAACCTAGTTGAGTTCTTTTGGGTGCTAGGGATTGATCACCCCTATTTCAAGTTTAAGCAAAATTTAAACATGATGCATGAGGAACAAGCAAAGTCAGACAAGGGCTGATCTGGGGCTGTGACAGCTCACCCCCACTAAACAAGAATCTCGTCCCGAGATTCAAGACGTGAGGTAAGAAGACAGAGGGTACACAAAGCTAACACGATCTTCATGATCCAATTGCTCTTCGCGAAGATGTTGATCCGTTGCTTCAATTAACGTTGACGTCTTTGCTTTCGAGATCTTCATCCGACACGATGACGACAAGGGAAAACTCTATAGAAATCGATCTCCTTAAAGATCGAGCAACTCACGGAATGAGATGTTGAAACATCTCGAGTTGAGGCACAACACATACATCGAGAGAGGGATGAAGTGAAACGGAGAACGAAGATTCAAGTTGATAAGCACAATTCCACGCTGAATAAGATGGTGCATGGTTTCAAAGTAGCGAGGAGATAATTCCCACGATTCCATAACGGGGCACCTTGGGGAAGGTGACTCGTAGAACTATTCCTTAAGTGGCAAAAAGAATTACTTTTGATCCTAAGATCATTGAAACTCTTTATGCCAGCCTAAGGCAATCACAAACGATCGTTCGAGGGAGTTCGGGAGAACGACACACTCGGGCTAGGATGGACGATGTGGACTACCTTGTTGAAGACAACACAAGGGGTGATTTGCTTATCACCGGAAATGGTCGGAACCCCTGGTGGGACCACTTTTGAAGATGGTCCTTATCAGTAATTACTGGGAAGGGTAATCCAAGGTAGGACGGCACAATGGCGGTGCAAACTGGGAACATAATGCAAATGCTGGAATGATTTTAGTAACAGGGGAGAAGCTCAACAGTAGAGAGTGAATCCACTGTTTGAAGGGTTTAGCATAACCGAAGGAAACTGGGAGCAATTCCAGTTAGTGCCGATGATAACACCTAGTGCTTGTGCGTGCTCTCAGGAACTTGAGCATTTCCATATTCATCAAGGTTTTACCAACATCCGTGTCGAGGATCCTGGTAACACATCATACTACCATGATGAATGGTGATGGAGGATGCAGGTGCAAAGGAGGACAACACTTTCTCAGATTTCACCTTAGCGAAGCCAAGGGAGCAAAATCTGGATGACCGACCGAGAGACATTTAGCACTCCGCTTCTAATGTTCTCCTTGATGTGCTAGCGTAACCCATTTATTGATATGGTTTGGTATCTAGAACATCAAGTAAAAGGTCGGACTTCAGGAGCACGAGAATCCATAAGGAATAACTACGGAAGTAAATCCTACGAAATCCTTATGGGGAGGTGGCCAACTTCCTCAATCAAGATACTACAATAATAGGCCTTCCGGCTGGATGTGTTGGCCACGACATCCACTTTACCGGTTATCGAGAGGGCAATATTATAATTCTTGGGAGATGTTCCAACCATCATATCTGCCTGAGATTCAGATCTGGTTGGTGTCAGAATATTCCAGACTCGTCAAGTCTAGGAAGAAAAATGAAGGTTTGCAACACAAATCGACGAGATGACGTTGCGAGATTCTCAGGGGATGAACTACGATAGCAAGCTCCAAAACACGAGCTGGTTCTGCTACAAACCTGTGAACACACTGTCCAAGACAAGCATGACCACATAGTAGTCTTACAACAAAACGCTACCGAGTTCAGGTGGGGAACCATCATTAATGACATCGAAGTCTCCACGCGTGGAAGTCCAAAGAATTCACCTTAGAACAGACTCCTTTATCTTGAACAAATCAATCAGTGGCTTGGGGTGCTAGGGATGCATATGGAATGAAGATGATCAGTCTATCATACCACAGGATACTTTGCACGTGCATGATTGACTTGGGATGATTCCAGAGGAAACAACATTGACTTTCTGGAATTCACGGCGGCAACTTACACCAAGTGCACATGAATTAGAGGAAGTCACTCCTTTCATCCAAACATAGGCTTCATGAACTAGCACAAAGAAAAATGCTTTCAAAAGTTTCCAACACTAACTTAGATGTTCAACATGAATCATGGACAAGATGAAAACGTTGTCAATGGGCTTAACAACAATTCATCCAGGTTTCCATATAAATGTATTTCCATAGCTATGTGAACATGGTGATAGCACTGGTCATACCAAAGGATGTAATGGTGTATGCTCGAGGGATCAACCACGAGTAAGACAACATTATGCATATCGTTGGTTCTGACTTGATTTGATGATAGCCCATACGCAAATCAAAGATTTGGGTAAGACAATAGATCCAACAATTGATCACGAGGATCAATCAATGAAGATATCATCTTTCTTCAACACACACAGACACAAGATATCCCTTTGGAAATGAACTAAGTTAGACAACCTTTTATCTTCCAACTCTCCAAGTTGTTGTTTAGCTTGACCAACTAGCTCAGGGGTATCCAACACAGATTCTTGGAGAAGGGGTGGTTTATTGGAAAACCAACTTGTTCACAAACTCAACATATCGGTCAGGGGACAACCTGGTGGTACTTCCAAGAAGATATTTGGAAAATCACGATCCACCGACATGTTAGTAAGATCGAGATCAATCTTGCTTTTCAGGGCAAGACGATATGACCGAATAAGCAAGGGCTGACACTATCCCAACTCATTGATCGAAAAGTACACCGGGAATATGGACTAGGTAGCACGATCAACCTCAGGATGGTGATTCAATAACCAACACGCTAAGGATGAAATTATTGTCCTTTAACTACCAAGCAACGGAGTTGCTAGGAGTATAGATTTCACACACCACGATTCACTTGTCAGTATTCCGGTACAATAACACGGAGACCGAGGAATGAATAACGATGGCCAGAACTATCACTGCAACAAGAATTCATAAGGGTTGGTGCAATCCTCGTGGGATTCCTGACATAAAGAGGGTAATACTCGTAGGTAGAACAGAACAAAAGCTGGTTAGGCATTTTGATCTGCGGAATACAACTACTTTGACCAATCCAAGAAATGGATAAGGTACTGGAGTTTGTTTCTCCTAGTCATTCTGGAATAGAATGGCTTGACGGACCACAAGAATAATAGGCATTGATAACTCAAATGCACAATTACTCCTGACTATCAATTGATAGACGAGGGCCAGAAAACAACTAAAGAGGGACAACTCAAGGAAACATATGTTTTTCTGAGTTGTGGATGCATAGATTAGTATGTCGAACCAAGTCCAACAAGTTTCTTCTAGATAACCCATGCAGAAAGGTAGGACTGGCAGAGTCACAATGTAGAATGGAGAACTCATTAAGAGCACTCTGGTCGTGACCTTTTGGTTTCAAAAGAACTCCTGCCAAGAATGGTTCATGGTATTTGGAAGAACGATATACCACGGACCTCGTGGACTAATGCAAAGGTTACTAATAACCTAAAGGAACGAACAAACACTAGCTACACGAGTTAAGTAGAGTGAATCTTGGGTTCAAGAACCCAGAAATAGAATGCCTACTAACTAAATGGCATCACGGGATGCTTTCAAGAATAATGGCCAGAATCATCACACTGGGGATGCAAGCATTGCTAGATTACTAAGTGGTCCTCTAAGACACCTAGGGTCATAATAATAACTCCAACATATATGTCAAGGCAACAGAGTACCTCAACTCAACGATTAGTGTGGTTAATCTGGCCCAAAGGAACATCGAGAACGGAAAGAAAGGATTTGCAAATGCATCAGACCATTTAGGAACCTGGGATGACTCGGACAGCGTAACGGCTGTAAATGCTCAAAAGAATTGAGACATCCTGCAAAAATGGTGGCATAACCGCTCAACAACATCATATCAAGGTTCCAAGTCCAACTAACAACACACTGTAGTGGTAGAAACTGAACTGAGGCTTGAGACCAACAATCCTACGAGTCTACGGATTAGTAACACGTGATCCTGATAGAAAGATGGGAAGCCTAGTTCTTAATCCCCGTAGAATGAGAAGAGGGTGACTCGGATTAGAGGGCATAAGGTAAAGGAGCAAAAGAGCCTTACGTTCCCTTCCACAATCAATTCCCTTACATAACTAAAGCATTTCTAGACTCAACTTCGACCAGTTTGGCTTGGTAATCCTACAGGCAGTCAGGCTCTGATACCAACGCTGTCGGGACCCCAATTCTAAGTCACACCGATCTAGCCTGTAACACCTCATATCACTTTGCGGCCTCACGCACGGTATTCCCACGGGTGTCGCCTTACCATGGCCCGGGACCGTTTGCGCCTTTTGGCTCACGTATATGATAATGTCGCTAGCATCCATATGACAGAGAACCCGGGCCGACATGGCTAGTCGTGAACCCAAAGCGGCACTAACGTATGGGGACAGGCATACATGAATCAACATCGAACGTGTCGGTCAGCAGCGTGCGAATCCGGGCTGTAGCACTGGGCTAACAGGACTCCGGGAACCCGGGCTGTAGCAGGCTAGGCAGGACTCCGGATGTCACCGCGTGACATTTCCCCTAAGGGACAGACACAGGAACGATATGAAACACATGCCGGCCAGTCAAGTGTCCAGAGCAGTAGTGCTGGGCTAGCAGGACTCCGGTGAACCGGGCTGTAGCGGACTACTATGGCTCAAGGAGGCACTAGACTACATTTCCCCATAAGAGAGGCTGCTAAGGATAGACAACTAGATTGTCGGATCCCACACATACCAAGCATTTCAATCATACACACAATATGCTCGATATGTGCAGATACAACATGGCATCACAACAAGACTCTACGACTCAGAGTATTTATTCATTAGGCCCCGAAGAGCCAGATATTACAAACATGGGTCTCATGACCCAACATTCAGAGCATACAAGTCAAAGCACATGCGGAAGCTCAACATGTCTGAGTACAGACATCTACAAATGAAAAAGGCTGAGAAGCCTGACTATTTACTAGATCCTGCCGAGGGCACAAGATCGTAGCTGAGGTATCAAGCTAAACGTCGAAGTCCACACGGAACTACTAGCGAGACTGACGTCTCTCTGCAAAACATAAAATAGGCAAACGTGAGTACAAATGTACCCAGCAAGACTTACATCAGAACTATCTACATATGCATCGGTATCAACAAAAGGGGTGGTGGAGTTTAACTGCAGCAAGCCAGCTTTGACTCGGTGGCTATCCTAAACTACGACTGCAAGTAACTCTTTTGAGGTGGCGCACACGAGTCCACATATTCATCATATCAATACTCCACTATGGATCCGCTCCCGTCTCCCTACGAGAACGCCATCCATAGCACTCACGCTTATCTTGCGCATTTTAGAGTATCCACTTTCACTTGTCTATGAACTGTTATAGGCAACCCAGAAGTCCATTTCCGCGGACACGGCTATTCGAATAGATGATGTTAACCCTGCAGGGGTGTACTTCGTCACACACGCTCTCGCCACTTACCACCATGTACACGTCGTGTACCTCGGCAACCTTCAAGCGGAAGCCTGGCGAGGGAGTCGGCCACAGCCTACCTAAACACTCAAGTCTCTAGTCCAGGTTTATCGCCTATTCAGGTTCCATCCGCAGGGAGTCCGGCCGAGGTTTCCACATACGGCCCCGAACGATGTGTGCAGGGTTCCGAGACACCAAACGGGCGCCCGGCATGCCCGGCCACGTGCCTACCGCATCACAGCCCACCCCTCCGGTCAGCGCTGCCCACGGCCTCCAGCATACTACAAACACCAGAAACTACTTGCAACTCCTGGACAGAGGACAAGGGTGATTAAGAAGCCAAGAGGGTCCATTGGTTTCGGGCCCAATGCGTGGTAGTAACTGTATCATGGATCACAAACACAGAACTCAGTTCCTGAGGACGGCTGCAATGAGACAACCCACCATGTACTCCTACATGGCCTCTCACCGCTACCTTTACCAAAACGTGTTCACACACTTAGCTCGCACACAGTAGGACATGTTCATCACCATTCCAACTCATCCCCGATGAATCAGACCCGACTCAACTCTAAGCAGTAGCAGGCATGACAAACAAGCATGAATGAGTAGGCACATCAGGGCTCAAACAACTCCTACTCATGCTAGTGGGTTTCATCTATTTACTGTGGCAATGACAGGTCATGCAGAGGATAAGGGGTTCAACTACCGCAACAAGTAACAGTTGAATCGTTGTTGTCCTAATGCAGTAAAGAGAGCAGGAGCGAGAGAGTGGGATTGTATCGGAATGAACAAGGGGGTTATGCTTGCCTGGCACTTCTGAAGATAGCATTGAGTCTTCATTAGTGTCAACGATCACAACGCCGGAACAACGTCTACCGAGAGGGGACAACACCGGCAACAGAGAGGAAACACAATCAATGCAATGCAACAATATGATGCATGAATGTGACATGGCAATATGCTGTGAATTGAGCTAATGTAGCTAGCAACAAGTGCAAGGGAGCCCATTTGAACCGAAGGTTCAAATGCAAACTCTAGTTTGAGCATTTAAAATGCCATTTGAATGTTTTCACTTATACAGCAGGTATAAGTTGGTTTTTCATGCATGAAAGTAGCATAAATGGATAGATTGGATTTTTCTGATAATTTTTCATATATAAAATATTTCATTATGAGCTACGGTTGATTTTCTATGAATTTTAGAAGTTTATACTATTTTCTGGAATTCCTGAATTATTTTAAATACAGAAACTATTTACTGCGCCAGCAATGTGTAAGCATGACGTCAGCAGGTCAAAGGGCTGGCCAAGTCAAACCTGACAGTGGGGTCCACACGTCAGTGACAAGGTTAACTAGCAGAGTTAATTAGAATTAAACTAAACCTAATCTAGATTAGTTAAGGCCTGGGCCCACATGTCAGTGACCTAGGGGAAGTCAAACCCCTGGTCAAAAGGTCAAACGCGCCGGCGGCTTGACGCCGGCGGCGACAGACGCGGCGGAGGGGCTCGGGAAACGCCCTCCGGCGACCATTGGGCTCGGGGTTTGGCCCTACGGGCTGCTGGACGTGCACCGCATCCAACGGAGCAGGCGGCTGGGCGAGGGGAGGTCGGGAACTACGGTGGCGACCACTTGGGCGGCGGCCGGAGCTCGGGCAACGGCGGAGATGGCGCTACGGGGCACGGCAGAGCGAACCCGTGGGTGCTTCAGGTTCACAGGAGCGCGGCGAGCACGCTGGTGATGCTCGGGCGAGCGGCCGAGCTCAGGAGCACGGAGCTCGTTGGCAATGGCGGCGGCGAGCTTCGGTGCTCGTGGGGAATGGTGCTACGGCAACCAAACGGGGACAGGGTTAGGGGGAAATGACCGGGGGCTCACCGCGGTCACGAAGAGGTTCTCGGCGAGCTCGGGGAGGCACGGACGGCGTCGGAATTTGGCGGCGGCGATGCACGGCCGTGCGCGGAGACGATGGGTCGATGGCGAGGCGACAGGGCGTCCGGCGATGCTCGCGTTGAGGGGGAGCTTCAAGGCGTCGAGGCGGAGCTCGTGGACTCATCGGCGGGGCGAGGGGTGGCCGGTGGCCATGGCTACGGCGAGCGGCGTCGACGAGCTCCGCTCGGGTGTGCTCGGGAGAGGGAGCAGAGGGCGAGGGAGAGAGCAGAGAGTGAGGGAGAGGAGCGAGGAGCTTCGGGGCGTCGTCGTGGCATCGCCAGGAGGGGCCGGGGAAGCAGGAGGTGGCGCGGGCGCGTGCTCGGCGGCGGTGCGCTGTCCCCCTCCTCTGCCTACTGGCAAAGGTAGGTGGTGACTGGCATGGGCCAGGTGGGCCGGCCCAGTCCAGGTAAGCGCCAGGTAATACTCCTTTCTCTCTCTTTTCTTTAATTGTTTCTGTTTTCTATTTATTTTGATCTGTTTTGAATTAGTAAAAATACTAACTCATTTTGTAAAATCCTGATAAAAATTGTGGGCACTTTTGAAAATATTTCCAACAGCCCTCAACTAGTTTCAGAATTATTAGAGCATTTAAAATATTTATAGGATTTAAATGCCCCAATTCAAATACAATATGAGTTAATTCAAAAATCCAAAAATGACCTAGAAATATGTTTATCATTTTTGGTAGAGGTTTTTACCTTTATCAAAAATCATGAACTTTCCTAAAGGGCATTTGGGTTCATTGAAAATGTTTTTAAGTTGAACCTAGTTGAGTTCTTTTGGGTGCTAGGGATTGATCACCCATATTTCAAGTTTAAGCAAAATTTAAACATGATGCATGAGGAACAAGCAAAGTCAGACAAGGGCTGATCTGGGGCTGTGACACAACATCAAGAAGATCCTAAGAGCCTTGGATGGAAAATGTGATACCGTGTGCACCTTGATCCAAATGATGCCCAATTACAAAGATCTCAAGACAACGGAAGTCATTGGTAGAATTGTTGCTAATGAGATATCACTCAAGGATAAGGAAGAGCTTCACAGCAAGTCTAGTGGTGCTTACAAAGCTTCATGTGATGCTCCTACAACATCAAGTGAGAAACAAGCCTTCAATGAAGAATTGAGCTTAATGGTGAAGAACTTCAACAAGTTCTACAAGAGTAGAAGCAAAGAGAGAAGTTCCAAGTCAAGGTCCTACAATGGCAAAAGATCTTCTAGTCGTGATTGCAATTGCTACAATTGTGGAAGACCCGGACACTACTCTAGTGAGTGTACGACTCCCTACAAGAGGAGAGAAGACTCACCTAAAAGGATAAATAAAAGAGAGGAATCACCGCCAAGAGAGAGAAGGAGTAGAGATGATCGTTATGAATGAAGACCCTCTCGCAGAAGCAAGGATTCAGAAAGGAAGGACAAGTCATCAAAGAGCTACACAAGACGAAGACATCAAGATCATGTTGGTGAATGGGTATCTGGTTCCGACTCCGACAACTACTCCGAGAGAAGCTATCACTCCGACTCTGAATATACTCAAGATGAAGGTGTTTCGGGTCTTGCACTTGTGTCATCCAACTCCTATGACATATTTGATTCACGAAATGAAGGGATTGGAAGATGCTTCATGGCTAAAGGCCTCAAGGTATAACACCCCGAGTATGTTGATTTCAATAGTGATGAAGATGATTTGCTAGGTGATGATGATTTACTTGTTGACAACTCCAGTGATGAAAACTATGACGAAACTGTTATTAATCATGCTAATCAAGATAAAATGAAGGACAATGATAAGAAGGAGATTGAGCGTCTAACTAAAGAACTAAACACTCTTAAGTTAGCTCATGAAACTACCTTAGAAGACCATCGAGAGCTTTTAAAGACTCATGAGAAGCTACGCTTTGAAAAGCTCAATCTAGAGGAAGAGCATGGGTTCTTAAAAGCAATCAATGATGATCTTCGTAAGAAAAGTTCTTACATTGCCAAGCATTTACTCTTTTCTACTTACATACCACAAGTAAAATCTAGCAACAAGAGCAAGAAAGATTCTTCATCTAGTAGTAACAATAATCGTGTTAAATCCAATATTGTTGCTTCTAGTACTTCTCTTGATGCCACTAATGATCCTCTTAGCCAAGTTACACTTGAGCAAGAAAATAGCTTATTGAAGGGAATTATAGAGAAAGGTGTTTACAAGAGCCTTGCCAGAAGCAAGCAATTTGAGGAAATTGTATGCAAGCAAGGAAGGCACCGGAAGGATCAAGGTGTTGGTTTTGAACACAAGTTCAATGCTAATGGAGTTGAGTGGGGAGAAGATAATTACCCCAAGACGAAATTTGTTCCTCAACAAGAGGAGTATGATCCCACTTCTTTCAAGGGAACACAAGCCCAAGATGATCTTCCACCACAAGACCACAAGCTAAAAGGCAAGGACAGGCTTCAATAAGAGATTGATGCATTTGAAGAAGATCCAAAGGCCTTGGTCAAGTGGGTTCCCAAGACTACATCAAGTTCTAGTTCATCAAGTATGACTAGAACTCCAAGGATTCCCATCAAGATGATGTGGATCCCAAAAAACAAGAACTAGAGAGTTCTTGAGGGTGACTCCGCCAACATACTTCACTCATATTCATTTTGGCAAGGACAAGTGCAATCGACATGCACATCTTGCACTAGTTCAAGGAGTCACAAACCCTCTTGTTGATAAGACAAGGGACATGGTAAACTAATGCTTTCATGGACATCATCATGTGTGAATTTCACCCTATGTCTATGGATATCCTTGTGTGTTCCTTGTGGCACTAACCCATGTAGGTATTGAAAGTGCAACTCAATCCAATGGATTGCTCCAAATGATCTACATCAACATTGATCATCTACATCTTCAACACTTACATGAAGTCATCATTGACAAAACCCAAGGTTAGTTCATCCCTCTTAGGGGTGATATCACATCGCAGGGAGCTTTACTCTAAGAATTGAGCTAAAGCAACTCTAATGGTGTGAACACAACTATGCCTTATGTAAAAGTGGTAACACCACTTGTGCTTAAAGGATGAGTATGACCTACGATCAAATGTTCTCAATTGACTCCTCAGTAAATATAGTCAGATATGACCTAGTCATGGCCAATTGATTGATAGATGCTAGAGTATTTGTGCATGCTTTGCCACATATTTCATTTGCTATCTTATTGTGTGAGCATGTTGGTTGCATATCTTTCCCATTCGAGGACATCCATTTGTTGTTTTGATTGTTTGGCTTTTCTTTTTGCAAATGGATGGACAAGAATGCCTAAGAACTCCCTCTAGCTATCTATGATTTTCTCGTCTCAAACTCTATTCATGCTACATCAAAAAGTTTGATCAAGTCGAATTCGGACCCTCTGGGTGAGGAGCACTCAGAGCCACCGATCCGTCAAGGGCTTAAACTTCCAAAACCTCTCAATGATTCTCGGTTCCACCGATTCATTTCCCTCGGTCTCACCAAACTCATTGAGTTGAGCAAGGTTTTCACCTTGGTCCGATTAGAAAAGTCCGGTCATACCGAGTTGCAGTAACCGCTTGCGATTCTGCATCTCGGTGCCACCGAGTCATTCCACTCGGTCACACCGACAGTGACTGGGTATATTGCTTCGTGGGTTGAAATTTGGAAATTTCTTCAAACCTCCAACCGCGCCTGCCTAGCTCTGCCACCCCTCCTTGTCTCTGGATCGTCGCAGTCGTCGCTAGCAACCTCCTGCCGCTGGTCACCGCCACCGTTAACGGGAATCACCTCCACCGTTGTCACCGTAGCGAGTTCGTCACCCAGTTAGGGTACAAACTCGATCCCTTTGTGTATTCCTTAACTCCGATTCTTGCCCAAAGGATAATGCCATGATTCTTGCTCATGATTGAGATCATTCTATCCAACCAAAACTCCCTGTAGACTAGTTTTGATGCAAAAACTTAGGGTTAGGTTTCCGCTGAACTCATTGGACCGACCGATTTGGAGTATTCGGTCTCACCAATTTGGCCCAGGCCATTGCACATGTACTACTCGGTCTGACCGAAGTGTACAAATCGGTGTGACCGATTTCACTTTCTCTGTGAAACCCGAGCATCTCGGAGTCACCGAACTGTGTCTCGGTCTGACCGATTTCGCATGTTTAGACTCTAAAGTTGCTTCGGTGTCACTGAGTTTGTCATGTCGGTAGCTCCGAAATGCTTTACGTAGAAATCTAAAATTACGTTTTTGAGTCATCTTTTTGCCAAAATAGTTGTACTTTGGGATGCTCCTCTACTCTACCTATACCTATATATTCACAGGATCAGTGTTAGCCATGTCAGACAATAGTGATAGCCAGAATAGGTCAGAGGAGCATGCAAATCTCAGTGAGCGCACTAGTCCCTTAGATAGCAGCTATGATGAGGGTAGCATAAGCACCCGAAGCAACCTGCCTAAGGATGCAATTAGGCAAAGGAAGAAGAGAAACTCTGAATCTGAAGATGAAGATTTTGTGGTTGATGAGGAGGTCACCTAAAAGAAGAAAGTGATCAAGAAAGAGCAAGCTGCTGCTGCTGCCATCAAGGCTGGCATGCACAAGAAGGCTCCTGCTCAGAGGAAGCCCATGTCCAAATCCAGAGCCTCCACTCTCGAAACTTTGAAATCAACAGAAGAAGAGGTTGCTGGAGGCGAAAAAAAGGAAGGAAAGGGTCAAGAAGACCCTGGCCAGAGTGATTGGAAGACCTTCAATGATGAAGGATCAGATTAAGATGAAGAAGAGGAGGAAGAAGATGTTGCACCAGCTCCCAAATCTCAAAAACTGATGGGAGATGCTATCAAGTCTGTGGCTGCACCATCTAAGCCCAAGACAGCTCCCAAGTCACAACCTCAAGCTTCAAAGCAAACAGCACCCAAGAGATCCACAAGAAATATTTTAGCTGCTGAGAAGAACAAGGCCCAGTGCCTGAAGTTCAAGAGGATGACGAGCAGCAAGTGCTCAGGAAGCTCAAACCAAAAATTTCAGATCATGATGACAATCATCCAGTAGCAGAGAACATGAAAGTTATATAGGATGAAGGTCTCAGACTGTGGAGACAGACAGACCCATATGCTGTGAGGAGAAGGACTGATGTGTATTACAGGTTTCACACCAAGGAGCAGCAATACTTCTATGAGATAGTTCTCTTGGATAAGAAGCCCATAATCAGTGACATGAGATGGTTTGACTGGAAATTCATTGATGAGAATGAAGACTAATTCCTTGGAGTTTATAAGAGCTTCAGAATGAATGGAGTTGACACTTTTGTGGTCAGAAGCTGACTAAATGGAATCATGAGATGGTGATGCAATTTTATTCAACTGCACATTTTTACCAAGATGGCAAGATAGTCTGGATTAATGAAGGTACAAGGTACCAATCCTCCATTGCTGAGTGGGCCAAGCTGATCGATGCCTCTAAAGAGGCTAAGGACAAAATAGATGTCTATGCCAAGCCCTGGAAAGACCATAACTCCATGGCTCATATGTACAAGGAAATTCCTGATGCTGCCTTAGAGACTCACAAGTTTGGCTCCATCTACTATCTGTTGTCAGGGCTGCCCACTATCAACACTATATTGAGGCATACTCTGTTGCCCAAATCAGGAGATGACAGGATGATCAGAGGTCACTCAGTCAACCTGTTACATATGTTGGATGTGCCAGAGAAGTTCAAGGTGATGACCTTGATTGTTGAAACGATCAAGAGGACTATTGCAGATCAGTAGAGGTCATGTGGATATGCCCCCCACATTCAGATGCTCATCAACTCCAAGATGGGAACAGGCAGATATCTACTGGGCAGAGAGCACCTTCCCTTGAGGCCGGACTTTGAGGACACTATTGTCATGGATGCATCACACCCTACATCTGTAGAGGCTCAAGAGAAGCGAGACAAAGCAAAGGCAGCAAAGACTTCCAAAGTGCCAGATGTTTCAGCTGTAAATCTCAAAACCAAGCAGGACCAGCTCAACTATCTTCTTGAGGCAACAGTGAGAATAGATAAAGGACTAACCACCCTGACTCAAAATCAAGAGAGCCTTGAGAGGATCTTTTAGACAAAGCTGCATGACTTAGATGTCAAGGTCACAGTGATTCAGACCTCAGTTGAGAAGATACAGGAATACCTTAAGGATAGGAGTGACAGGCCAACCACAGAGGCATTTCAGAGAGTGCCTAGAGCACATAGGTTTGTAGCTGTGCCAGTCAGTGTTACAAGAGCTACCACTTCTGCACCTGCAGCCACTGCCCCAGTTGCCGCTCCAGTTGCAACTCCTCGAGTTCCTCAAACATCCTCGGAAGCTTTTGTAGATGTTGTCCTCTCCACGCCATCTTCGCACACTGGAGCTCCCGGAGATCGTGTTTAGAGTGTCGCATAGCACTATGAATTTTCAAGCTTTTTGGTAACTCGTTGCCAGAGGAGGAGAAAATGTATAGATAATAGGCTGAGAGAGAGAGAGAGAGAGAGAGTTTTGCTTTTGTTTGCTTCTCTTGCTAATTGATTTTGTTCGTTTGGTTGCCACAATATTTGTGCCTGTGTGTGAGATACTATTATGGTCAAGTGTTTGATCATTATGCTTTAATGTGTGCTTGAACGATGCTACCTAACTACTTGTGTATGATCAATCATGTTTGCCTTGGTGATGAGTGCATGTTAATTATATTCTATCATTTTGAGCGCTCAACCAAGATGTATGTGACATGGAAGGGTAACCCATGATCCTAATCGATTGTGCAATTTCATTCAAAAGCAAATTTTAAATAATGCACAAATTTAGGGGGAGCTCTTGCGTACCACATAATTCTCAAAGCGACGATGTATTTCGTTCATATTATCATTTGTCGAAGCTTTGATCTATATGTTGTCATCAATTACCAAAAAGGGGGAGATTGAAAGTGCAACTAATCCCCAGGTGGTCTTGGTAATTCATAACAACATACATCTCACTGAACTAATATCCATTCAAGTTGAATATTTCAGAAAGTTCAATGATTGGTAATGGCATGGACTAGAGATGTGGATCCCTCAAAATGCTAAGGAAAAATATTGGCAAAAGCTCAAGACTCTACATTTCTATTTTAGTGATCCAAGATCACATTGAGTCCATAGGAAAAGCCAATACTGTTAAAAGGGGATGAGGTGTTGCTTAATGGTCTACTTGCTCAAAATGCTTAGTGATATGCTCCAAAGCCCTCAACCAGTTTCTCAAATCCAAATATGTCCTAAACCCAAAGTCAAACTCGGCCCCACCGATTTGATCTATCCAGCGCCACCGAGTTCCTTTGACATAGCCATAGCCAGAAACCCTAATCAGTTATGTCTCACCGATAGGGATTTCGGTCTCACTGAGATGGGATTGCAAACTCTCTGTTTCCCTTCGTAACATTTTGGTCTCACCGAAATGAGCGATCGGTCCCACCGAGTTCGCAATACAAACTCTCTGTTTCCCTTTCGTAACGTTTCGGTATGACCGCAAGGAGCGATCGGTCCCACCGAGTTTGCCAGACCAACTCTCTATTTGCTCACTGCTGAAATCGGTCTCACTGAGTTCATGCAATCGTCACACCGAGATGAAGTTTTGCCTTAACCCTAGCACATCGGACCCACCGACTTGATCATGTCAGTCCCACCGAGAATCCTAACATTCACATTTTGAACTGAATGGTCCCACCGAGTTCACCTATTCGGTCTCACCGAGTTGGGTCAAATCTGTGTGACAGTTAGATTTTTTGTGGAGGCTATATATACCCCTCTACCCCCTTCACTATTCAAGAGAGAGCCATCTGAACGTGCCTACACTTCCACTACTCATTTTCTGAGAGAGAACCACCTACTCATGTGTTGAGACCAAGACATTCCAATCCAACCACAATAATCTTGATCTCTAGGCTTCCCCAAGTTGCTTTCCACTCAAATCATCTTTCCACCATAGCCAAATCTGTGAGAGAGAGTTGAGTGTTGGGGAGACTATCATTACAAGCACAAGAGCAGGGAGTTCATCATCATCACACCATCTATTACCTTTTGGAGAGTGGTGTCTCCTAGATTGGTTAGGTGTCACTTGGGAGCCTCCGTCAAGATTGTGGAGTTCAACCATGGAGTTTGTAAGGGCAAGGAGATCGCCTACTTCGTGAAGATCTACCCAAGTGAGGCAAGTCCTTCGTGGGCGATGGACATGGTGGGATAGACAAGGTTGCTTCTTCGTGGACCCTTTGTGGGAGGAGCCCTCTCTGGACTCGCGCAACTGTTACCCTTTGTGGGTTGAAGTCTCCATCAACATGGACGTACGATAGAACCACCTATGAGAACCATGCCAAAAATCTCAATGTCTACATTGCGTTTGCCTTCTCCAAACCCTTCCCTTTACCTTCATATGCATTGTTTTACTTTCTGCTGCTACACTCTTAGAATTGCATGTGTAGGTTGATTGCTTGACTTGTGCTAAGTTGCTAAAATCTGCCAAGTCTTAAAATTGGGAAAAGGCTGGATTTTTATTTGGTCAAGTAGTCTAATCACCCCCTGTCTAGATCTACTTTCGATCCTACAATCGCCGATAACCGTGTGAGTGATTTCCATATATAGGACAACAACCATCGTGATTGCACGTGTGCAAGAACATATATATGAAGAGGTGTGTTGTGATGTTTTGAATACCTAATGCACAACTTTGATGTGGCATCTGCCTTAAAAACCGTGTCCCCACACAGAGTGAGGTTCATGTGACACCTAGTGTGTGTGTGTATATATATAGGGTGGATCTATTATGATAACACCCCTTAAGACCTTATTCTGATAACACACGAGCTTATTGTGCTAACACCTAACCACCCCCATCCCGAAACCCACCCGCCCACTCCTCCACATCTCCCCCTCATGCCCACCACCCGCCTCCTCCCACCTTCTTCCCCACTACACCACCTCCCTCCCTCCCCCAGCCATCGCGCCACCTCCACTGCCGGTTAGGGGCATCACCTCTTTTTCCGCGCCGCCACACAACCTCCCTCCCACCGCGCCGCCATACTACCTTCGACCTACCCCCGCCTCGGCCGTAGCAGTTGGCTCCCCACCCCACCCACACTAGGAGGATCGGCTCCCCACCCCTCCCACACAACCAAACTGCGGCCCGGCGTTGACCCTCCTGGTCGAGGGAGACGAGGCATCGAAAGGGCGGTGGTGACGGAAACCTTTAGATCTCGTCGATCCTGTCGAGTTAGCGGTGGCAGGCGACGGGGACGGGTCGGATCCGTGATGAGGTGGCAAGAATGGGTGTGGTTCCGCCGGCATGGTCCCCCGCGCCGCGCCGGCCTCGGGTACGACCACTCTAGCCTCAGATCCAGGCGCTACGGGGGTCGCCCACCTGGATCCGGCTGCTCGCGCGGTGGTGCACCACCCGAGGGCCAAGCTTCTCCTGCCAGCTGCCTAAAGGGATGGCCAGCGTGGCGGCGGTGGTCGCCGGCGGTGGTAGGGCGGTGGCGTGGGGATCGCTAGAGAAAAAGCTCGGCACGGGGGGGCTACAGGGATGGCCAGGGTGGCGGCGGACCGGCTGTGGGGAGTGGTTTCGGGGCGGTGGTTTCGCCGGTGGTGGCTGGCAGCTCAGGGGGGTGGACGTTGAAGATGAACTGCTAGACGACCAACTGCCCCAGCTCTCGCATGCGCTACTGGTACTGCTTTTCTGCTACTAGTGAATTCAGTTTCGACAGTGAAATTCAGTTTTGACAGCAAAATTCAGTTTCAACAGTTAAGTTCAGTTTCGATAGTTAAATTCAGGTTCGACAGTTAAGTTCAGAGATGACCGGCTGATGTATTTTACATCTAGCACTTTGGGGTTATGTATTTTATGTCATCAATTGGAGATGCTATTAGAATTCCACTCAGGTTAACATTATCTCTCTTGTCCTGCTTCAGCCTTGACGTTGTACATCTCACCGGAGCTGCTCCAACGGTGAAACCCTCCATCACAGCGGAGCAGTACCCCGGGATCCATCTCCAGACGCCTAAGATCTTCTTCCCCTCCTACGACAGCCAAGTCAGCCAGAGCATCCTCACCGACCAACACAATCACGCTGAGATAGACATGGCTTCGCCAGAGGTTGTACACTTGTTGCATCTCTTTTTTACTCTATATGTTATATATATTGTCTACTGAGCACACGTAGTAACGTGAAATACGATTATTTTATCCTACTATATGACAAGCAGTGAGGTACCAGGCAACTTAGCTATCCGTGATGGACTCTCTTCAACGCCATCATTATTTATCTCTGCGCGTTTGAGCTGTGCATTTGTCGATGGGCCTGGGAGTTGAGCTAGTAGGGCAGTGGCCTGGGTCCAAAGTAGTAGAAGTAGCACAAAAACATTTTTTGAGTGTAGGCCTTTCCTTGCTCAAGCCTGCCTACTAGAATCGCCAGTGCTTGAAGGGAAAAGTGAAGGAAAAACATAGGAATTGGAAAGTTTCCTATGGTACTACTATTCATGCATTTGGTTCAAAGGAATGGAGCAAAGCAAAACTCTAGGATTTGTTCCTTTAGTGTCTCCTTGAAAGAAAAACTGTAGGAATTTTAATTTCCACTTGTCCTCCTTTTCAAATCATATTCATGAAGCACAAGACTAAGATATAGTAGCATAATAGCATTATAACAGTACATTTTCTTGTGGTTTGACTTAATCTCACCATGCTTCTTTGCATCCTATGATATTCCAATTCTTATGAACCAAACACCCAGATTGGCAGAAATCCTGTGTTTCTAAATTCTCTATTTTGCACATGCATTCCTATCCTATTCCTATCTATTTCCTATCCCTGCATTGTTAGAATCCTCAAATTCAAACAAGCCCTTACACAATTACTTCTGTTACAGATATGTGTCAAAGAAAACCTTGTGTGGTTTGTCCTGCTCCTGCTGCATTGTGTTACACCCCAGATCAGCTGCTCCAACGATGGAAGGGTTCACCACAGCAGGGATCCGCTCTCCAGAATGACTTTCGCTGCCTCAGATCTTCTTCCCCGCTGTCGGCGGCCATGACAACTGCATTACCATCATCAACTGAGCAGATGACCTTGAGGACTACACGGGTCCGCAAGAGAGGTCGCACTCTTCCGTGTCTGCTTACATTATGCACCGCTTAATATGATGACATGCTACTTTATCATCGTGTTCACCTATTAGACTCCGAGCCAGGTCGGAACTAATGCTGAAACTTGAGTTTTTAAATGGTTGTGGGGTACATATTGGGGCAGCAATTATTACTATCTATCTACTCTCTGGTTAATCTCTTGTGTCTACTATGATTTTCATGTTGGGTGCAAACAAACATTAAAGGAGCCATTATCTATATTTTTTAACTAAAGCTATTATCTGCCTGCTATCATTGGTTTTGGGTCTATCCACAGTTTGCTACCATCACTCTGGATTTGTGCATGCACTCCTTACATAATCTCACTATGTTTTATTCCTATGCATGTCAGTTATTGTACACAATGGAACTGGACATGTAGAGGAAAATAGACGAGCTTTGCGTGGCAATAAAATTTCATGCAGACGTCGCTCCATGGTGGGTGAGGGAGTCCTGGATTAAGGGGTCCTCGGGCGTCCGGGCTATGTGACGTGGGACGGACTAATGGGCCATGAAGATACAAGATAGAAGACTGCTTCCCGTGTCCGGATGGGACTCTCCTTTGTGTGGATGGCAAGCTTGGCATTCGGATGTGAAGATTCCTTTCTCTGTAAACCGACTCTGTATAACCCTAGGTCCCTCCGGTGTCTATATAAAATGAAGGGTTTAGCCAGTAGAGGAATAATCATAATCATACAGGCTAGACATCTAGGGTTTAGCCATTATGATCTCGAGGTAGATCAACTCTTGTAAACCCCATATTCATCCAAGATAATCAAGTAGGAAGTAGGGTATTACCTCCATCAAGAGGGCCCGAACCTGGGTAAACATCGTGTCCCTGTCTCATGTTACCTTCGATCTCAAACGCATAGTTCGGGACCCCCTACCCGAGATCCGCTGGTTTTGACACCGACATTGGTGCTTTCATTGAGAGTTCCGCTGTGTCGTCGCCAGAAGGTTCGATGGCTCCATCAGTAATCTACAACAATGCTGCCCTGAGGGAGGTCTTTCTCCCCAGCCAGATCATCGTGTTCGGCGGCTTTGCACCGCGGGCCAACTCGCTTGGTCATCTAGAGCATATCGACAGCTACGCCCCAGGTCACCAGATTTGCTTTGGAAATCTGGATTATGTCGCCGATATCCGAGGAGATTTGATCTCCCAGGGGTTTGCGACCCCAGCCTCCGCTCTGTCCTCAGAGCCGGAGTGCATCACCATGTCCGAAGATGGGATTTTCAAGCCCGCCGGACTCTCTGCAGCTATTGAGCCTAGTACGGGAGAGCCAGAGGAAGTAGCGTCACCAGAAATCATCATGAAGCCGGGCCCTTCTCCGAACACTGGCTCCGAACCCTCGGAGTCAGCATTGTGTGTGTTCGGCTAAAGAGTTTCCTTCCCGTCGTACTCCACGGACTTTCTTCTCCCTGGCTAAACCTCGCTTTTAAGCGAGGCTCTGGACTTAATGCAATCCCTCGTCATTACAGAGGGGCAACGTCCGAACTACGCCCAGCCCGGACAAGGGGCTCAGAGCGGGGAATTCTACGCCCCACCCACCACTCACTTCATAGCCACTGTCGAGGACTTAACCGACAGGCTCGATTACGGCTCCGAAGACATCGACGGTATGGACGACGATGCCGAAGAGGAACAAAGCCAAAACCCGCTGCATACCGGACGCTGGTCGGCCACCCCCACATACAATGTATACATGGTGGATACGCCAAAAGAGGATGGCGATGAAGGCTGTAAGAATCCAATAAAGGACAATAACACTGATAAACCACCAAAACAACGGCATCAGCGGCGCCGTTCAAAATCACGCCGCGACAAAGAAAGCAATACCGGCAATAGGGGACGACAACACTCCAGAGAATGCGGAAGACCCAGACGCCCCCGTCGAACCAACATCCGAGAAGGACGATAGGAAGGAGGGGCAGGGTAACCCTGACGAGCCAGTCGGGAACAAGGACTCGGAGGACAGCAATTATATGCCACCGTCCGAAGACGAAATAAGCCTCGGCGACGATGACTTCATCGTGCCAGAGGAACCCCTCGAGCAAGAACGCTTTAAGCAACAGCTCATCGCAACCACGAGGATCCTGAAAAGGAAGCAGCAAAGGCTTCAAGCCGAATAGGATACGCTCAACGACAGATGGACTAATGTCCTGGCAGCCAAGGAATACGGCCTCACACAAGCAACCAAAAGCTACCTGAAGCGCACGTTGTTACCCCAATTCGACGTTGAGGCGCGGGAGCCCATAACATCAGCGCGTAACGCAGTGGATAAACCAGACCAGTCACCGCATGGTCGAGACAGAACGGCTACCCAAGCCAAACACCAGCCTACATTACCCCGCTGTAAAGGCAGGGAGACAGTGGCCCAGGATTACACCTACGATCTACGGCAGGACCTGGACACTAGGGCAGGCCTAGCCAGATCAATCTATGGGTCAAGGGAACGTGCCCCAACACGAGAGGACGGCTATCAGGCCCGGCATGATCAACACAACCTCAGTCGGGGTGAACACCTCATAGGGGCGTCTACCGAACTCCGTCGCAATGTCGCCCATTATAGAGGCGTCGCACACCCCCTATGCTTCACCGAGGAAGTAATGGAGCACGAATTCCCACAAGGGTTTAAACCTATGAATATCGAATCATATGATGGAACAACCGACCCCGCAGTATGGATTGAGGATTTTCTTCTCCATATCCACATGGCCCGCGGTGATGATCTCCATGCCATCAAATACCTCCCACTAAAATTAAAGGGACCAGCCCGGCACTGGCTAAACAGCCTCCCAGAGAACTCCATTGGCAACTGGGAAGACTTGGAAGACGCCTTTCGCGACAACTTCCAAGGTACATATGTCCGGCCTCCGGACGCCGATGACCTCAGTCACATCATCCAGCAGCCCGGAGAGTCAGCCAGGAAACTCTGGACTAGGTTCCTAATTAAAAAGAACCAAATTGTCGACTGTCCGGACGCCGAAGCCCTCGCGGCCTTTAAACATAGCGTCCGAGATGAGTGGCTTGCCCGTCACCTCGGCCAAGAAAAACCTAAGTCCATGGCAGCTCTTACTTCACTGATGACCCGCTTTTGCGTGGGAGAAGATAGCTGGCTTGCTCGTAGAAGCAATAGCACCAGCGATCCTGGCACCTCCAAAACCAGGTACGGCAATGGCAAGCCATGATGCAATAAAAACAAGCATCAAAACAATAATGCAGGAACCCAAGACACGATGGTCAATGCCGGATTCAGCGGCCCCAAATCCGGTCAATGGAAGAAGCCATTCAAGGCAAACAGAGATGGTCCATCCAGTTTAGACAAGATACTGGATTGGCCCTGTCAGATCCATGGCAGCCCTGACAAACCCGCCAACTATACCAACAGAAATTGCTGGGTTTTCAAACAAGCCGGCAAGCTCAATGCCAAACATAAAGGGAAGGGGCCGCCCAGTGACTACGAAGACGAAGAGAATCGCCAACCGAACACAGGGAGACAGAAGAAATTTCCCCCCGAATTAAGAACAGTAGACCTGATATATGTGACGCATATCCCCACAAGGGAGCGCCAGCACGCACTACGAGACGTCTACGCCATAAAGCCGGTCGCCCCAAAATTTAACCCATGGGCGGCCTGCTCGATCACTTTTGATTGCAAGGACAACCCAACCAGTATCCATCATGGAGGTTCGGCAGCTCTGGTCCTCGATCCAATTATCAATGGATTCCATCTCATGTGAGTCCTTATGGACAGCGGCAGTAGTCTTAATTTACTCTACCAAGACATTGTCCGCAAGATGGGCATTGATCCCTCAAGGATCAAGCCCACCACAACTACCTTCAAGGGAGTAATACCCAGCGTCGACGCTCACTTCACGGTCTCTATCACATTGGAAGTCGTCTTCCGTTCGCCGGACAACTTTCGAAGCGAAGACTTGACCTTCAATATTGTCTCGTTCCGCAGTGGCTACCATGCACTGCTTGGACGGACCACTTTTGCTCGTTTCAATGTGGTCCCACACTACGCCTATCTAAAGCTTAAGATGCCCGGTCCACGCGGCGTCATCACGATCAATTGAATCACGGAACGCTCCCTCCGTACTGAGGAGCATACCACGGCCATTGCAGCCGAAATACATAGCGGCCCCATCAAGCCGCATATGCCATCAGCCATTAAGTCGTTGGCCTCTATTATGGAGGACCGATCAATCTTATAGCTGGATTAGCAGTCCCGCCTCCGTCATTCGCCACATATACCCGTGAAGTTCGTATCGCGCATGCATAATTATGCACTTAAAATACGTTGGTCATCGCCGGAGGCACAATATGGATAGGCCTACAATACGGTTCGCCCTCCTACAACCTTCTTCTCTTTTTTCTAACTATTTCTTATCTTTTGTCACAGGTGATTCAAAACCTGTTCATCCTATGGACCTACAAGGACTCTTTCGGAGCCCGGTTTCGTCCAAATAACCAAAGATTGCTCCTTTTAAGGAATCCTTTTCGCTGAGGCAAAGGCATCGCAGATGTGCGACAGGAGGTCCAAAAGATTTTTTGTAGACCAAACACTCTATTTAAAACCTGTATAGAGCCTTTTTTTCTCAGCCTTCGACCCCTGGCATGTAAAATGGCCTGGGTAGTGGTGTTATAATCTGTAAGATTGCGTTCGACGTATCAATCAGATTCTAGTGAACATAATCCGTCTTCAGTACTTGCTTTTCCTCATAGAACTGTATTTTGCTTCTTCGAGTGTTTCACGCACACACCTCGGCACTAATTGCCAGGGGCTCGATATGGCAACACATTGGTTGCCGAAAAGTCCGAACAGCTCTACAGCATACTTCGGCGTCACGAGTTTGGCATTATATGCATCAGCTCCGAATCATGTCTTTGGTCAATAGTTGGGTTGCCCGGCTCCTGTGCTTACTACCTTACGTTCCGTCTTATCGGCTAGGGTAGTAAAGGGAGAACTACTGCGATTGTGTTTCCGGTTCACCTGGTTAAACACCTCAGTAGAGAAAGCCGAAAACTGACTGTCATGATGCGGCGAGAGCTGGTCAACCACTCGGCGACTTATTAGAATCTTTTGCGATTTCTTCCGTATAACACGAAGGACCGTTTTCTGGTCACCTATGTAACGCAACCGTATTCGGATAACCGCGTACATACCAGGGGCTATGTCGTAGTCCCACTGTCAAACTCCTGTGGCTAAGTGAAAGTCTTAAAGCCCTATAGTCCGATTTCCTAGTTCGCCGCACTGACACCTCCTTTATGGACCAAGACGTTGGGTCAAGTGTGATCAGGTGCTATTCCGAACACCCCCGTATTATATGTGAGGGGGCTGAAGCCGACGACTGGCAAACTTTAAGATTATAAAAACGGCCGCACAGGAGGAAATAATTTTTAGAGAAAGGCATAAATATAACACAACCTTAATGTATCATAATATTGTTCTCACAATTCCGGTAGACTTATTCGAACATAAAGTCCTTCGAGCATTGACCCTCTATCAAGCGGGCACCCTCTTGGACGTCCTCCAAATAATGCTACGGCGTGCGATGGTCCTTGCCTCCGGGCGGGCCCTTAGTTGCAACATCGGTGGCCTTCGTCTTTGCCCAGTACATCTTGACGCGGTCGAAGGCCATCCGGGCACCTTCTATGCACGCCGACCACTTGACGGCATCGATACGCGGCACTGCATCAACAAGTCGCTGCACCAAACCAAAATAGCTGTTTGGAATGGGTTCAGCCGGCCATAGCCGGGCCATGACGTCCTTCATGGCAGCTCCGGACATCTTATGGAGCTCAGCCCACTGCTCCGTCTGTTCATTCAGCAACGCCGGACGCCGTGGCACGTTGAATTGTGACTAGAACAACTTCTCCGCAGCACGTCCTTCCTGTGCTTGGAAGAACTGCGTCGTGTCGGAGACACTATTTGGCAGGTCCTAGAACGCATCTGGAGAACTCCACAATTGATTATGTAGAGCATACTTCGGGTCGCCAAACTTAGTCTGTAAAAGAATGGGCTTACCAGCCGATATCTCCCCAGCTTGTCGGATCTCCTCCCGAGCCGCTCTAGACTCGGACCGTGCTTCTCTCGCCTCTAGTAAGGCCTTGTTGAGTTCGGCTGCCTTGGCTTTGTTATCCTCCTCGAGTGATTTGCATTTGCCAGTGGCATCCTTTAGCTCTCGCTCCATGGTAGATATTCTCCTCGCACTAGCGCCGAGTGGCCTGTTCGGCCTTTAAATCAGCAGCCGCCTTCTTGGCAGCTGCCTCGCTCACTCTGGCCTGCTCCTTGGCCCGGGCAAGCTCGGCCCAAAGGGTCACAACTGCGGTAGCACCATCTACAGTTTTGCATGTCACAGTGTATAATTTTCAGCTTTGTGCTCATACTATTATACATGCATAAGTGGGTTGTCCCAAAAACATACCTTGTGCCTCGTCGAGCCGCCTGTTAATAAGAGTAATGTCCTCATCAGCTAACTCAAGTTTATGCTTTAAATCCGCAACTTCTGCAGCTTGGGCAGTCGCCGTTGACATAACAACCTGTTTTCAAATTAATTATGTTACTTCCTGAGCATATCTTTTTGATCCTCTGATCGCCTCCCTGTGGAAACCGACCAGAGTCTCAGGGGCTACTATCTATACACAAGCACATTCTTGCATGTAAAGAGCGGTTAAAGATATTACATTGCATACCTTGAAGCCTCTCAGCAGTCCCGTAAAGGCTTCATTCAATCCACTTCTCGCGGACAGAATCCTCTCAACTACCGTACCCATTAAGGTACGATGTTCCTCTGAGATGGACGCACTTTGCAATGTGTCCATCAGTGTATCCAGCACCTCCGGATTCCTGGAGGCTGCTGCGGGAGTACGGACTCCCTTCAAAGGGGTTACTCGACCCTAGAGTCATCTTCGCTGTAAACCGGATAGTTCAGGGCCTCATTGTTGGTCCCCTTGGGGGCTGCCTCCCTGGACCCTTGACGTCGAAGTATCACCTTCAGGTGCATCTTCATTGTCCCCCGCGCCGCTGGATGGTCAGGGGAGATCCTCCGGGCGACACCTCGAAGTCGTCCGCCCTTAGGGGCGAGAAGCTGTGGAGGCGTCTCGCTTTCCATCATCTACGGAGCCAAGTCCCCCGATGAGGAGGACTGTTGTGGTAGATAGTGGGCCGGACTGCAAACATATAGTTTAAATGTTACCCTTACAAACCGAAAAAGGGACATGTCTAGAGCATCCTTGTTCACTTACGATTCGGAAAGGGCTTGTCCCTAGAGAGGAGCTCGCGTCAACATCGGCTTCCGAACCCGAACCATCTGACAGGGATATCTTCCCTCTCTTGGGTGCCTCCACCTCCAAGTCTTTGGAGGCAGTCCTTTTCTTCCCGTGGGGAAGGGATATCACCTTTCTTCCCCTTCGTCTTCATCTTCAGAAGAGGAGCTTCAGTCTCCCCGGACGTAGCGTCCAGTATACCTTTAGAGCGGAGGCCACCTTCACCCTTTTGCTCTTCTTCTGTCCTCCTTCCGGCATTTGATACGGCCGGGGCCAGCATCCTCATTAACACAGGATGCTGAGTCTTCGGAAGTGGAGCCGAACACCTAATTCGTTCCGCCTTCTTTATCCAGCCCTGGTCGAAGATAGGTTTCTCAGTACATCGCTATGGATAATCAACCGAGTTGCGTTCAGAAGTTGGGTGCTTACCGAGGTATCCGGATGGTTGCAGTCGAGGCCGATGTCCTCGGATGTGTCCGGCCACTACTTTCGAGTCTTGAAGAATAGTTTCCACATCCCTTTGTGCGTTGTGCCGAAGAATTGCTGAAGGGTCTGCGGTTCTTCCGGATTGAACTCCCACATGCGGAGAGGCCATCGCTGGCACGGGAGGATCCGGTGGACTAGCATCACCTGGATCACGTTAATGAGGCCGGTGTCCTTTTTGAGGATGCTCTGGATACGACTTTGCAGCGTCTTGCACTTCATCAGTTGATCCCCAGTCTAGCCCCTTATTAATCCATGATGCGAGCCGCAATGGAGGGCCAGACCGGAATGCAGGCGTGGCTGCCCATTTGGTACCGCGGGGTTCGGTGATATAGAACCACTCCCGTTGCCATAAGTTGGAGGTTTCCGTGAGGTGCCTTTTGGCCAGATAGTATTGGCGAGCTTGCTCACCATAGCACCGCCGCACTTCCGCCTGCTCCCCGTCGACTATCTTCGGCTTCACATTGAAGGTCTTGAGCCATAGGCCGAAGTGTGGGGGGATGCGGAGAAAAGCCTCACACATGACGATAAACGCCGAGATGTGAAGAAAGGAGTCCGGAGCTAGATCGTGAAAATCTAGCCCATAATAGAACATAAGGCCACGAACGAAGGGGTGGAGAGCAAACCCTAGCCCGCGGAGGAAGTGAGAGATGAATACAACCCTCTCGCCGGATTTTGGTGTGGGATAACCTGCCCCTTGGCAGGGAGCCTGTGGGGGATTTCCGCAGTCAGGTACCTCGCCTCCTGGAGCTTCATGATATCTTCCTCGGTGACCGAGGAGGCCATCCACCTGCCTTGGGAGCTGGATCCGGACATAACTAGAAGGCTTGGTAGCAATGAAAGAAATCGAGACCTGGGCGCGGGAGCTTAAGGCTGGAAAGGCTGAGGAAGAGATAGGCGTGGGGAGAAAGACGGGTCTGTACCCCTTTATAAAGGCGAGGAATATCGACGCCTCCTCACGACAGACGGTTGGATTACCCATGCCCATATTAATAGGAATCCCGTGATAAGGGGGGGCACGATCTCTACTTTGACAAGATGTGCCAAATACAAACCCGTGTCTCTTAACATGGAGCGAGAGGCTGAAAGAATGGTTTGAAATAATAACCAGGCAGGGGATGTAACGTCTCGCCACCAAAGTTGTCAGTAGATGGACTTGTTAAAAATTGTACCTGTTTATGGTTGTATGTGGTGTGTGTTTTGCAGAGTCCGGACCACGTTTTCTATGTTTGAGGACTAGTTTGAAGTGTTTAGAGGAGGAACCTGCCCTTGCAATGCTGAAGACAATCTGCGTGCCGGACACATCGTCATTGATGCCTGGTTTAGGGGCTACTGAGGGAGTCCTGGATTAAGGGGTCCTCGGGCGTCCAGGCTATGTGACGTAGGCCGGACTAATGGGCCATGAAGATACAAGAGTCCAGGCTATGTGACGTAGGCCGGACTAATGGGCCATGAAGATACAAGATAGAAGACTTCTTCCCGTGTCCGGATGGGAATCTCGTTTGCGTGGATGGCAAGCTTGGCGTTTGGATGTGAAGATTCCTTTCTCTGTAAACCGACTCTGTATAACCCTAGATCCCTCCGGTGCCTATATAAACCGAAGGGTTTAGCCCATAGAGGAATAATCATAATCATACAGGCTAGACATCTAGGGTTTAGCCATTACGATCTTGAGGTAGATCAACTCTTGTAAACCCCATATTCATCCAACATAATCAAGCAGGAAGTAGGGTATTACCTCCATCAAGAGGGCCCGAACCTGGGTAAACATCGTGTCCCTGTCTCCTGTCACCTTCGATCCTCAAACGCACAGTTCGGGACCCCCTACCCGAGAGCCGCCAGTTTTGACACCGACAGTGGGCGCAAAGGCAGCCCCCCTCCACCCATTTCGAATTGTAATCAAGAGGAATATAACTGTTCTGAGGGGTATTCCGAAGGAGAAGACCACTCCTATTTACCCCTTGAGGTCTTCGCTCTAACTTGGCATGCTGATGTTGGTAATATCATGCATATGGTGCCTTGCATTGCTTGCTTTATACATCAAATATGTCATCTTCTTAGTTTAGAGATGCTTTATATGAATGCCATATGTTTAGTTTCTTTACCGTATATGTGAATCATGCAATGCCATCTTGTTTAGCCAGGCATCATATATGTGAATTGCAATGCCACCCTGGTTAGCTAGTCATCTTATATGTGAATTATATCATGCCATCAATTTTTTATTACGTGTTAAATTTGTCAAAAAAATTAGTACATTCAATTACTCTTCCTGTGCATCAGCCATTCAGCATGGTCATGGAAAAATCTGGAGTGGAAACAAGGTCTTCAGAGCAGACAATGCTATCTGACTAAGTGCATGTCTTGCTGGATACGGATAGCTCCTCAGAGGAGGATTCAGAGACAGATGACCAGTCCTATTCCCCCCCCCCCCGAGGTGCATGCTCTAACTTGGCAGGGTTATGTTGCTCATATCATGCGTATGGTATCTTGCATTGCTATGTCATTTTCTTAGTTTAGACATGCTTTGTGTGAATTCACTTGTTTAGTGTCTAATTACCATATATGTGAATTTTGCAATGCCATCTTGTTGCAAGACATTATATATATCTTGTTGCAAGGCATTATATATGTGAATTATGCAATGCCATGTTGCATTATATATATCTAATTCAACTGCTCTTCTTGTGCATCAGCCATTTGAATTGGTGATGGAGAAGTCTGGAGTGAAAACAAGGTATTCAGAGAAGAGAATGCTACCTGCTGAAGCAGATATCTTGCTGCTTATAGATAACGCTTCAGAGGAGGATTCAGAGGCAGATGACCAGCCCTATTATCCCCCTGAGGTGTATGCTCAAACTTGGCAGGGTTATATTACTCATATCATGCATATGTTGTATTGCAATGCTTAGTTTTTACATCATATACACAATATTAAATGTCATCTCCTTAGTTGACACATCATATATGCGATTGCCCTCTCCTCACTTGCTTAGTATATAAATCATATATTTGAATTATATCATGCCATTATTGTTATATAGACAACATGTATCTGAATTATGGCATGCCAACCCGTTTTCTAAAGACATAATATAGTTATATCATCTCATCCTGTTTACATAGTCATCATATTTTGAATTATGTCATTCTATCTGTGAATTATATCATGCCATCATGTTTCCATCGATGGCATGTTTGTTATTTATGGCATGCCAACCACTTTAATAGACACATCGTATAGTTATATCATGTCTACTTGTTTACATAGTCATCATATTTGAAGTATGTCATTCTATCATGTTTAGTTAGCCATCATACATGTGAAATTGTGTCATTTTATCCTGTTTAATTAGCCGTCGTATATGTGAAATTATGTCCTGATACATGTGAAATTGTGTCATGCACCTGTCTATCTTACAATGTTTGTACATTCAATTACTTTTCTTGTTTATCAGCCATTTCAATTGGACGGGGTGATGGCGGTATCTATTGGAGTAAAAACACAGTCTTCAGAATAGATCGTGCTACCTGTCGATGTAGATAGAACCACGGTTGTACTTGCCCAAGAACAAGCCCCACTACACATAACCCAGACTCACGCAAATTGTACCCCTACCCAGTTGGACAGAGAACCATCTACACCCCTTCTAACCCCAACCCCAGCAGATAGTAACCCGGTTCCAGTTGACACAGCACCGTCTGCACAACAGAGCACCCAAACACGAGCAGTTAGTAAGGCAACTGCAGTGCCCAAAGCATGAGGACCACCACTCCGAACCCCAAGTCAACGCTTAAAGCAGAAGAAGAATTGTTCTCAGGTCAGGTTCCGTAGCTATGGTTCATACTACTTTGCTCTTGCATCACTGTATTTACTCATACCAACTAATTTCAAATTTGAAGGATGCAATTGAAACTCCAATGGTGCAATAGGTATGTTTCAAACCTGTTTCTTTAATGTGTTTGCTGTTGTAACTTGCTCTATGTTGATTTTAGTTACAATTGAATAAACAGTTATGTTCTCATGCCATGCACATTACAAGTGTTGTTATTGCTGTGTAGTTTCCCACACTTATATTCTGTCTATGCTGCTTTGTCTTAAATAGATATGATTCGAACTGTCTCTATCTTGATTTGGCAACATAAACTCGAATGATATTGATGTTGGAAATATGCCCTAGAGGCAATAATAAAATGGTTATTATTGTATATCCTTGTTCATGATAATTGTCTATTGTTCATGCTATAATTGTATTAACTGGAAACCGTAACACATGTGTGAATACATAGACCACAACATGTCCCTAGTAAGCCTCTAGTTGACTAGCTCGTTGATCAATAGATGGTTATGGTTTCCTGACCATGGACATTGGATGTCATTGATAACGGGATCACATCATTAGGAGAATGATGTGATGGACAAGACCCAAACCTAAGCATAGCACAAGATCGTGTAGTTCGTTTGCTAAGAGCTTTTCTAATGTCAAGTATCATTTCCTTAGACCATGAGATTGTGCAACTCCCAGATATCGTAGGAATGCTTTGGGTGTACCAAACGTCACAACGTAACTGGGTGACTATAAAGGTGCACTACAGGTATCTCCGAAAGTGTCTGTTGGGTTGGCACGAATCAAGACTGGGATTTGTCACTCCGTATGACGGAGAGGTATCTCTGGGCCCACTCGGTAATGCATCATAATAATGAGCTCAATGTGACTAATGAGTTAGCCATGGGATCATGCGTTACGGAACGAGTAAAGTGACTTGCCAGTAACGAGGTTGAACGAGGTATTGGGATACCGGCGATCGAATCTCGGGCAAGTAACATACCGATTGACAAAGGGAATTGTATACGGGATTGAGTGAATCCCCGACATCGCGGTTCAACCGATGAGATCATCGTGGAACATGTGGGAGCCAACATGGGTATCCAGATCCCACTGTTGGTTATTGGCCGGAGAACGTCTCGGTCATGTCTGCATGGTTCCCGAACCCGTAGGGTCTACACACTTAAGGTTCGATGACGCTAGGGTTATAGGGAATAGATATACGTGGTTACCGAATGTTGTTCGGAGTCCCGGGTGAGATCCCGGATGTCACGAGGAGTTCCGGAATGGTCTGGAGGTAAAGAATAATATATAGGAAGTGAGGTTTTGGCCACCGGAAGAGTTTCGGGCATCACCGGTAATGTACCGGGACCGCCGGAGGGTTCCGGGGGTCCACCGGGAGGGGCCACCAGCCCCAGAGGCTTGCATGGGCCAATAGTGGGAAGTGACCAGTCCCTGAGTGGGCTGGTGCGCCTCCCACCAGGGCCCAAGGCGCAGCTTGGAGGGGAAAGGGGGAAACCCTAGGCGCAGATGGGCCTAAGGCCCACCCTAGGGCACGCCCCCCTCTCTCCCCCTCTTGGCCGCCCCCTCCATCCCATCTAGGGCTGCCCCCCCCCCCTAGGGGTGGGAATCCTAGAGGGGGCGCACCCTCCTCCCCTTCCCCTATATATAGTGGGGTTTTTGGGGCTGCCAAAGACATGAGTCTCTCTCTCTCTCTCTCTTGGCGCAGCCCTACCCCTCTCCCTCCTCGTCTCTCGCAGTGCTTGGCGAAGCCCTGCTGGAGTGCCACGCTCCTCCATCACCACCATGCCGTTGGGCTGCTGCTGGACGGAGTCTTCCCCAACCTCTCCCTCTCTCTTGCTGGATCAAGGCACGGGAGATGTCATCGGGCTGCGTGTGTGTTGAACGCGGAGGCACCGTTGTTCGGTGCTTAGATCGGATTCGGCCGCGATCTGAATCGCTTCGTGTGCGACTCCACCGACCGCGTTCTTGCAACGCTTCCGCATCACGATCTTCAAGGGTATGAAGATGCACTCCCCTCTCTCTCGTTGCTAGTTAATCCACAGATTCATCTTGGTGATGCGTAGAAAATTTTGAATTTCTGCTATGTTTCCCAAAAGTGGCATCATGAGCTAGGTCTATGCGTAGTTTCTATGCATGAGTAGAACACAAGTTGTTGTGGGCGTTGATTTTGTTCAATTTGCTTACCGTTACTAGTCTTATCTTGATTCAGCGGCATTGTGGGATGAAGCGGCCCGGACCGACCTTACACGTACTCTTACGTGAGAGAGGTTCCACCGACTGACATGCACTTGATGCATAAGGTCGCTAGAGGGTGTCTATCTCTCCCACTTTAGTTAGATCAGATTCGATGAAAAGGGTCCTTATGAAGGGTAAATAGCAATTGGCATATCACCGTTGTGGCTTTTGCGTAGGTAAGAAACGTTCTTGCTAGAAACCCATAGCAGCCACGTAAAACATGCAACAACAATTAGAGGACGTCTAACTTGTTTTTGCAGGGTATGCTATGTGATGTGATATGGCCAAAAGGATGTGATGAATGATATATGTGATGTATGAGATTGATCATGTTCTTCTAATAGGAATCACGACTTGCATGTCGATGAGTATGACAACCGGCAGGAGCCATAGGAGTTGTCTTAATTTATTGTATGACCTGCGTGTCAATGAAAATCGCCATGTAATTACTTTACTTTATTGCTAACCGTTAGCCATAGTAGTAGAAGTAATAGTTGGCGAGACAACTTCATGAAGACACAATGATGGAGATCATGATGAAGGAGATCATGGTGTCATGCTGGTGACGAAGGTGATCATGTCGTGCCTTGAAGATGGAGATCAAAAGGCGCAAGATGATATTGGCCATACCATGTCACTTTATGATTTGCATGTGATGTTTTTCATGTTTACATCTTATTTGCTTAGAACAACGGTAGAATAAATAAGATGATCCCTCACTAAAATTTCAAGAGATGTGTTCCCCCTAACTGTGCACCGTTGCGAAGGTTCGTTGTTTCGAAGCACCACGTGATGATCGGGTGTGACAGATTCTAACGTTCGCATACAACGGGTGTAAGCCAGATTTACACATGTGAAACACTTAGGTTGACTTGAGGAGCCTAGCATGTACAGACATGGCCTCGGAACACAAGAGATCGAAAGGTCGAACATGAGTCGTATAGTAGATACGATCAACATGGAGATGTTCACCGTTGATGACTAGTCCGTCTCACGTGATGATCGGACACGGCCTAGTTGACTCGGATCATGTATCACTTAGATGACTAGAGGGATGCCTATCTGAGTGGGAGTTCATTAAATAATTTGATTAGATGAACTTAATTATCATGAACATGGTCAAAAGGTCTTTGCAAATTAAGTCGTAGCTTACGCTTTAGTTCTACTAAGATATGTTCCTAGAGAAAATTTAGTTGAAAGTTGATAGTAGCAATTATGCGGACTGGGTCCGTAAACTGAGGATTGTCCTCATTGCTGCACAGAAGGCTTATGTCCTTAATGCACCGCTCGGTGTGCTGAACCTCGAGCGTCGTTTGTGGATGTTGCGAACATCTGACATACACATTTTGATGACTACGTGATAGTTCAGTGTGTAATGTTAAACGGTTTAGAATTGAGGCACCGAAGACATTTTGAAATGTCGCGGAACATATGAGATGTTCTAAGAGCTGAAATTGGGATTTTAGGCTCGTGCCCACGTCAAGAGGTATGAGACCTCTGACAAGTTTCTTAAGCCTGCAAACTAAGGGAGAAAAGCTCATTCGTTGAGCATGTGCTCAGATTGTCTAAGTACTACAATCGCTTGAATCGAGTGGGAGTTGTCTTCCAGATGAGATAGTGATGGTTCTCCAAAGTCACTGCCACCAAGCTACTAGAGCTTCGTGATGAACTATAACATATCAGGGATAGATATGATGATCCTTGAGCTATTCGCGATGTTTGACACCGCGAAAGTAGAAATCAAGTAGGAGCATCAATTGTTGATGGTTTGTAAAACCACTGGTCTCAAGAAGGGCAAGGGCAAGAAGGGATACTTCATGAAACGGCAAATCAGTTGCTGCTCTAGTGAAGAAACCCAAGGTTGAACCCAAACCCGAGACTAAGTGCTTCTGAAATGAGGGGAACGGTCACTGAAGCAGAACTACCCTAGATACTTCGTAGATGAGAAGGCAGGCAAGGTCGACAGAAGTATATTGGATATACATTATATGAATGTGTACTTTACTAGTACTCCTAGTAGCACTAGGGTATGAGATACCGGTTCGGTTGCTAAGTGTTGGTAACTCGAAATAAAAGGCTACGGAATAAACAGAGACTAGCTAAAGGTGAGATGACGATATGTGTTGGAAGTGTTTCCAAGGTTGATGTGATCAAGCATCGCATGCTCCCTCTACCATCGAGATTGGTGTTAAACATAAATAATAATTATTTGGTGTTTGCATTGAGCATAGACATGATTGGATCATGTTTATCGCAATACGATAATTCATTTAAGGAGAATAATGGTTACTCTGTTTATTTGAGTAATACCTTCAATGGTCTTGCACCTAAAATGAATGGTTTATTGGATCTCGATCGTAGTGACACACATGTTCATGCCAAAAGATATAAGATAGTAATGATAGTACCACATACTTGTGGCACTGCTATTTGAGTCATATTGGGATAAAACGCATGAAGAAGCTCCATGTTGATGGTTCTTTGGACTCACACATTTTGAAAAGATTGAGACATGTGAACCATGTCTATTGGTATATATGCATGAAGAAACTCCATACAGATGGATCATTTGGACTCACTTGATTTTGAATCACTTGAGACATGCAAATCATACCACATGGGCAAGATGACTGAAAGGCCTCGTTTTCAGTGAGATGGAACAAGAGGGCAACTTGTTGGAAGTAATACATTTCGATGTGTGCAGTCCAATGAGTGTTGAGGCACGTAGTGGATATCGTTATGTTCTTACTTCACAGATGATTTGAGTAGATGCTGAGTATATTTACTTGATGAAACACAAGTCTGAATTATTGAAAGGTTCAAGTAATTTCAGAGTGAAGTTGAAGATCGTCGTGACAAGAGGATAAATGTCTATGATATGATCATAGAGATGAATATCTGAGTTACGAGTTTGGCACACAATTAAGACATTGTGGAAATTGTTTCACAACTAATACTGCCTGGAACACCATAGTGTGATGGTGTGTCCAAACATCATAACTGCACCCTATTGGATATAGTGCATACCATGACGTCTCTTATCGAATTACCACTATCGTTTATGGGTTAGGCATTAGAGACAACCGCATTCACTTTAAGTAGGGCACCACGCAATTCCGTTGAGATGACACCGTATGAACTATGGTTTAGAGAAACCTAAGCTGTCGTTTCTTAAGAGTTTGGGGCAGCGATGCTTATGTGAAAAAGTTTCAGGATGATAAGCTCGAACCCAAAGCGGATAAATGCATCTTCATAGGGCACCCAAAAACAGTTGGGTATGCCTCCTGTCTCAGATCTGGAAGCAAAAGGGATCGTTTCTAGAATCGGGTCCTTTCTCGAGCAAAGGTTTCTCTCGAAAGAATTGAGTGGGAGGATGATGGTGTAGCGACCCGACCCGAATGGATCAAGTCTCTGTGCTTAAGTGTCATCCCTGGATCGGTATGCTGACACACACAGTACTCGAGGATTTATAACAGAGGTAAATCACATGCATAAAGTAACGTAAATACTATTACCTCAATCCAAAATAGCGGAAGTAACAAGGTTGTGGATTCCCATCAACACCAACGGCAAAGTTGAGTGTAGAAATCGTAACCCTAACGTATCACTTACTCGTCGTAAGATATCCTGCAACATGAAACGTTGCAGCCCGAAAACGGGTCAGTACATTGAATGTACTGGCAAATTCACACCATAGAGAAATGATGAACAAAGGCTATCACTACATGCATATATGGCTGGTGGAAAAGCTCTATGGTTATAATGTTTTTGCGAAAAGCCAATTTTTCCCTACTTCAAAGGAATAAATTTTATTTAACTATCATGGTGGTTGTGAAACGTTGAGAAGGTTGACAGCATCTCAATCCCAATTAAGTATCATCATTAACCCAACAATATTAATTAAAGTAACATGATGAGATCAACGGGATAATCCAAGAACTAGATACTCAAGATGTCCATAACCGGGGACACGGCTAACCATGATTAGTTTGTACACTCTGCAGAGGTTTGCGCACTTTTCCCACAAGACTCGATCTTCTCCGTTGGGATTCTCGCACTTCATGGTGTTTGAGAAACGGATGACCGAGACACAGTCTTTCCAAAGAGGTCCCCTTAACCGATAGATAGGCCAGTACACCTACAATCCCCTACATCTGCTAGCCCATCATGGAAAGGTTTCCCACAACTTACTCAACTATGGTAGAGCCCATAATAGCTTGCGGCTGCACACGGAAGTTTCTAGCATGAATAATCTTAGGATCCCTTTGAGCCTGGGTGGCGGTCCTTATACAAACAGACAACACTGGGTTCTCCAGGTGCCTCAATCCACCCAGATGTGAGTTTTAGTTGCCACCTTAAGTAAACCATTATTAACAATCTCACATCTGTCATGAATATCTCTCAAACCCAATCCACGTCTACGAGCATAGCACGGCAATATAATAGCAACGTAGAAGTAACTCCCAAGGGTTTGATTGTAAACAGGACAATAGGTACTACCTCATCAACTACTTCCCAATACCCACATGTTAATCAGATCCTAATCATGCAATTGTTCGAGGGTTGAATCTAATGCATAAAAAAACCTGGGTATAAAAGGGGTATGATCAAAGTGTGAACTTGCCTGCAATGTTGATGAAGGTGATTCGCACTCAAAACTCTTGATAGATCTATTCGTCTCACTCCGGTCAATCTATCGAGAGCAAGCAATAGTAACCACACATAAGCAATCACTCAAAAGATCAGAAAGAACGAATAAAACAATTCGGAAAACTTCAAAACCAAGCAAATAACTCTTGCGACATAAAACAATTTCTAACAGTACCAAAATTATGTGAATTTGGCCTTATCAGAAAGTTTAGGTCAAGAGCTTCGCTTTGCAAAAAGAATCAACTCAAACGGAGTTACGGAACTTAAGTTATGAACAAAAGAAGTTCAAATACAAATCTGTTTGATATCAAATTTTAAAACTTTCAAAAACATGTTTAAGTTGTTTAACTGGATAGAGGGGATCGTAACGAAAAAGTGGGCGTTGGTTTCATCGAAAACGGAGGTACGAATAAAAAGATATGATCAAAAGAAATTTGATTAAGAAACAAATTTCGAAATTTGAAAATTAAAAAAAATTGATGTGACAGGTTCACTGGATAGGTGAAAACAAGACGAAACTATAGACGCTGGTTTCAACTAATTTGGATGAACGAGTAAAAAGTTATGGCTATTTGAAAAATCAGGGCCAAGCTGTTTTACAGAAAAAAAATAGCTACGGATAAAAGAATTCTAGATCTAACGTATTTATACAGAGAACGAATAAATATACCTTTATAAGGTATAGAAAAGACGACTTCGGAGTGTGGAGACAACTTCCAAAAGTCCCGCCGGAGAGGAGAAATATATTTTTAGCTAGTCAAAAACCAAAATATTTATTTAACCCGCAATGGATAATTTTTAGAGGCTCTATGGGTCTATATTTATAGGTGGAAAAGAGGTTTAGGGGTTAAAGGCTAGGCAATGTGGGACTAAACGTAGACGAAGAAATAAAATAAACGAGGAACGCATGGGATAAAAGCACCACGGGCCAGCTGCGCGCGCACGCGTACACTGCAGTTTTTTTTTTAACAAAAATCGGCCTAAGTAAAAAAATAAAAAGGATGGCTGGGCCTGGCCCATTTAGGAGAGGGAAAAGCAAATGAGGCGCCCGCTGCCACTATGCTACGCGTATGGGCGGTAACTAACTATGGGCCGCATGTACAGTTTTTTTTTAAAATTGAAACAGAAGGAAAACTGGATAAAGATAATAAATTAACATTTTATATAGGCATATTATATATCAAAATTTTCAGAAAAAGATTTTCTACAACATGCACATTTTTGTAAAGTCAAATAAAATCCTCACAAATATAAATAAATCAAACAGTGCTACTGCCTTAATAAAATCCAATAAAAATCATTTTAAAATACCAAAATGATTTCAAATTTATTTCTCTCCAATTTTCTGATGTAGGGAATCATGTTACCCTATTTCTTATATTTTATTTTTGGAGAAAAATAATTTGAATAAAACCCAAATAACTCCAAATTAAAATAATTTCCAAAAGGACTTGAATTTGATCCTTTGAAACTCCCAACTCATATTTCATATGTTTTGAAGAAGTCATTTTATCTTCGCTCGTGAAAATCATTGAGTTGCATAAAGTTTCAGGATTGGAAATATTCTCAGATGAAATTCAATTATTTTCAACACCCCTTGTCATTTAAATAAATGGAAGAAGTCATGTCATCTTCTCTCCAGGGTTTTGTGGTGAAAAGAATTTGAATTCATGGAGATCATAACAGCAAAATGAAAGTTTGGGAAAGTCCTTTTATTCCCTCTCATTTAACTTTCAAAAAGTTTCGAATTCCACTCAATTTCAGTCAGTCAATCAAACAATCAATCCAATCTATCTGTTTATTATAACATTCCAAAATTTAGAATTTTGGGATGTTACAAACCTACCACCCTTAAGATGAATCTCGTCCTCGAGATTCGGAGAGGCTAGAAAGAAATAGGTTAGGGTTTGGGGGTCTTCTCAAAATCCATCGATCATCTCAGGGTCTGGGGTGCTACCACCCTTAGAATCATTAGTACGGTTCCATCAAAACTCATATACTCCATCCATTATTCTTGACAGTGTCGGTCTTCTCAGATCTTCAGTATAATTCCTTCTCTGGCTCTTTGGGTAGCGGCATAACCTTTTCCTCAATTCTCTGTCTTTCATCTTGGTAAGGTTATTCCGAGACTGGGTCTTCACAGCTGATAGGTCAGGCGCCAATACTAAACAACTATCGACATCTCCTGGTGGTCAACAATTTACGGTTTCTCCTGCAGGAAATGGGTCTGGTTGATCCTCACCGTATAACCTACGATTGGCAAGAGCTGCCTTGTACAAGGGAAAAAATACTTACACCATTCTAAGGTTTAAACAAGGTTTAAATCGTCGTCACTCTACTATAGGCAAGTCACTCAGATTTACCATCCCGTATAGCAAGGCGAACAATAAGAGTAAGTCGGTATGGTGATCAATCCATCCCGCACCCAAATCATTACCTTGTACATGGTTTAGCGAATCTCGCATTCTAACACTCGGTCATCCTCACAAGCATTGCAGAATTTCTCTTGTCAACGAACCAAGTTCGGATAAATCCATGGATTCTGCAAGCCAAACAAACATCTATCGTTCCTTCACAACTCTCAGGTTTTTGCGTTACTCCTATAAAATCGTCTGTCGAGAAAATCGTAACTTCTTCCGGGGTTTTTCCTTCAGCAAGAATGCGCTTGCTTCTTGGCAGGTCCTGGGGCCTGTGGGTTATGCCCATCTCATCACTTGCAAACCTTGAACTCATCATCGGGCAACTGATCCTTAATCCAACATCCAACTTCCTGGTATTCTTAAATCCATCCAATTGTACTGTCTTCCTTCCTTCTATTGGCACCAAATAGGACATGATTACTCAGACTCATCATGGAATTTCCATTGATCCATATTTCCAACATCATACCTCCTTTATATCCAATAGTAATTTATCTCTTCATCCTCGGGGGATATCCCACATACCGAGAAAAAAACTTATACTTATGAAGTCCATACTCCACTTCGTGGAACATCATTATCCTTTCCAGGGTCAAGCGTCCTTACAGGGGAATATTGGCCATCTCTGCATGGCACTTCTTCAACTGGGAAAAGGTGAAACACATCATGAACTCATGACAGTCCTTCGGGTGACTCCAACTTGTTGGCCACTTCTCCCATACGCTCCAAAACTCGGTATGGTCCTACAAATCTCGGGGCTAACTTTCCCTTAACTCCAAATAGTTTAACTCCTCGCAGAGGGAACACACGAAGACATGCTCCATCTCCAATTTCATAGACTACCTCCTTTACATCCAATAATACTCCATACCCTCATATTCTTGGGGTATCCAACATATCGAGATAAAACTCATACTTATTTTGTTCGAAATCCACTTCGTGGAATATCATTACCTTTTCCAAGGGTCAAGTTTCCTCACAGGGTACTACCACCTTTAAAATGCACAATCTTCCATAGACCATATTTCTCATATCCTCGAAAATGGTCAAAATCTTTCTTCATAGAGTAACAACTCATAGAATCCAAATCAATACCAATGATGCTAACTTTATTGATTCTCAAATTATTACAATCTCCTGCATTCCATTACATGCCTCAATCCGACACCTCACTAATAAAAGAAATGTCCACACTACTACTACTATATTTCTCGTTGCACTCAACTATTTGTCACAAGTCTCCGTCTCCTTGGGGCATTCTCTGGCAAAGTGCCCTGCTTCATCACAACGGAAACATATTACTTCTGACATATCTCGGGGTTTCCTTGTGATTATATAGCCTCCTGGGGTCCTCATCTTCCCTTTTGGGCAATCATTGTGGTAGTGTCCTGAATTTTTGCACCTGAAACATGTGATATGACTCAGGTCTCTCTTTGTAGAAATTGGGTTGTTCCTGGGATCCAATCTACTTCTCTTCCTGGACTTTTCCGTTCCAATCAGGGCTTCTATTTCCTGTGGGTCATACTCTACTTCCTCTGTCGGGAATTCTACTAAATCCCCATTCAGACAATTTTGGGAGATGTGTCCTTCTTCTCCACATGAATAGCATGACTTGGTGCAGGGTTTAATTGGTTCTTCTTTGGGTGTGTCCTCCACCTCTTCCTTCATCACAGATTCCTCTAAAATTTCCATGAGGGCTCTTTTCATTGCTTCTTTCTTCTGCTGGATGGTCCTTTGTACCATGGGGTAGATGTGACACTGAGCAGGGTAGTGGGTAGTCCCTTCACACAAGAAACAAGTGATCTGCCTAGTTGGGCATTCTTCAGCTGGGTGACTTCCTTCACAATTAGGGCATTCATCCTTGTGTTCCTTATGGTTGTGTCCTATTTCTCCAAAAGGCTTGTATGCACAAGGTTTCTTCATATCCTTTCCATAAGGCTTCAATTTCTGGGACACAAGACGAGATCTTTGTAGAGTCCACTTAAATTCTTTCCAAGTGGTTACTCCTTGCCATCCATTGATGGTTTGGTACATCCTCCACCCAGTGGCAGCACCTCTTTCAAACATTGAAGAGCATGCCGGGTCATATCCTTTCCGACTATAGGGTTATTCTTCATGTGATCCTCAATGTTCTGAATCCATCGGTCCGTCTCCATTTGACTCATCGGTCCAGAAAATACAAGCTCATCTCCATTCATCCTCTATTGGGCCCAAGGGTTCGGGGTGAGATAAGAGAGGTCGAGAGGGATGCACACAATACAAACAAAAGTTTTGAAAAGACAGATTTTTATCGTGGCTGTCAGAAAAACAATAAACAAATGACAGCTCACAATCGTCGCATCTAACGTTGGTATAACATGGGTTTGGTCTTCTAAAGGTCAATAAATCTTCAACGTCGCCAAACACTTCAAGTCTTGTTAATGTCTCCGATGGCTTCTTCTAATCATGCTTGTCCTTCTCAAGTTCTTTTGCCAAATCATCTCTGTTGACGCGAAGTCTCTCGTGACGTCCTTTAATAATTGCGTTCCAAGCTTCTGGGTCTCAACATCCTTGGCATGAACCATGATACTACTTTCCTTCAGTTCCTGACGAGTCTCCGTTATCTCGAGGTTTTGCTTTCCCTTCTTGGCTACTTTCAGTTTCTGGGTTCTGAGTTCTTCACGAAACACTTCTTTGTCAAATACAGCTTCCTGCAGGTCCATCCTAAGCTTCTTGATGTAATACTCCGGATCCTGGTGATACACTGGTCTAAAGTTAAAACTTCATCTTGCTGATAGGTGCTCCATCAGCCTTCTACCATCCAATCCTACCATGCATATGCATACTTAACTCAACACGATGACAATATCATAAGCGGGCGATAACCTCATGGGTATCCGTGTTTCTGCTCTTGTCATTACCATGAGCTATCATTCCATAGTTGATATCTCCTGCCTTAGGGTTTCCTTGACAAAACTTTGAGTTTCTAACTCTCCATGTTTCGGTCTTTCTCTGATACACCTTGCTCTCAAGTATTGACAGCTTCCATAGTCTGCCAAGTTCCATGAGGGTAACCTTCCTAGGTCATACACATCTGGCAATTCTTCAGAGCCTTCAAATTCTCCCAGTCTTCGGAGTCTTCAACCGTTGTAGTTTCCATTATCATAATGCACGGTAAAATCCTCTTCATTCCGAATGGTCTTAGTTGTCCGATATCTTGTACTTCTTGAAGTGGTCTCATCCGTCGAATCTTAGAGTGGTCCAAAAGGAAAAAGGGTATGGTCTCACTAAAGGGAATATTTGAATAAACTCAGAAGAGAAGAGAGGTAAAAGATCTTTTTGAAAAGGAAAGTTTTAGGGTAAATCCTTCCTATGGGCTTGCCAGTTTCTAGGGTCACGTCCTACAGTCAACATGTGCTCTGATACCATCTTGTAGCGACCCGAGCCGAATGGATCAAGTCTCTGTGCTTAAGTGTCATCCCTGGATCGGTATGCTGACACACACAGTACTCGAGGATTTATAACAGAGGTAAATCACATGCATAAAGTAACGTAAATACTATTACCTAAATCCAAAATAGCGTAAGTAACAAGGTTGTGGATTCCCATCAACACCAACGGCAAAGTTGAGTGTAGAAATAGTAACCCTAACGTATCACTTACTCGTCGTAAGATATCCTGCAACATGAAACGTTGCAGCCCGAAAACGGGTCAGTACATTGAATGTACTGGCAAATTCACACCATAGAGAAATGATGAACAAAGGCTATCACTACATGCATATATGGCTGGTGGAAAAGCTCTATGGTTATAATGTTTTTGCGAAAAGCCAATTTTTTCCTACTTCAAAGGAATAAATTTTATTTAACTATCATGGTGGTTGTGAAACATTGAGAAGGTTGACAGCATCTCAATCCCAATTAAGTGTCATCATTAACCCAACAATATTAATTAAAGTAACATGATGAGATCAACGGGATAATCCAAGAACTAGATACTCAAGATGTCCATAACCGGGGACACGGCTAACCATGATTAGTTTGTACACTCTGCAGAGGTTTGCGCACTTTTCCCACAAGACTCGATCTTCTCCGTTGGGATTCTCGCACTTCATGGTGTTTGAGAAACGGATGACCGAGACACAGTCTTTCCGAAGAGGTCCCCTTAACCGATAGATAGGCCGGTACACCTACAATCCCCTACATCTGCTAGCCCATCATGGAAAGGTTTCCCACAACTTACTCAACTATGCTAGAGCCCATAATAGCTTGCGGCTGCACACGGAAGTTTCTAGCATGAATAATCTTATGATCCCTTTGAGCCTGGGTGGCGGTCCTTATACAAACAGACAACACTGGGTTCTCCAGGTGCCTCAATCCACCCAGATGTGAGTTTTAGTTGCCACCTTAAGTAAACCATTATTAACAATCTCACATCTGTCATGAATATCTCTCAAACCCAATCCACGTCTACGAGCATAGCACAGCAACATAATAGCAACGTAGAAGTAACTCCCAAGGGTTTGATTGTAAACAGGGCAATAGGTACTACCTCATCAACTACTTCCCAATACCCACATGTTAATCAGATCCTAATCATGCAATTGTTCGAGGGTTGAATCTAATGCAAAAAAAACTGGGTATAAAAGGGGTATGATCGAAGTGTGAACTTTCCTGCAATGTTGATGAAGGTGATTCGCACTCAAAACTCTTGATAGATCTATTCGTCTCACTCCGGTCAATCTATCGAGAGAAAGCAATAGTAACCACACATAAGCAATCACTCAAAAGATCAGAAAGAACGAATAAAACAATTCGGAAAACTTCAAAACCAAGCAAATAACTCTTGCGACATAAAACAATTTCTAACAGTACCAAAATTATGTGAATTTGACCTTATCAGAAAGTTTAGGTCAAGAGCTTCGCTTTGCAAAAAGAATCAACTCAAACGGAGTTACGGAACTTAAGTTATGAACAAAAAAAGTTCAAATACAAATCTGTTTGAAATCAAATTTTAAAACTTTCAAAAACATGTTTAAGTTGTTTAACTAGATAGAGGGGATCGTAACGAAAAAGTGGGCGTTGGTTTCATCGAAAACGGAGGTACGGATAAAAAGATATGATCAAAAGAAATTTGACTATGAAACAAATTTCGAAATTTGAAAATTAAAAAAAAATTGATGTGACAGGTTCACTGGATAGGTGAAAACAAGACGAAACTATAGACGCTGATTTCAACTAATTTGGATGAACGAGTAAAAAGTTATGGCTATTTGAAAAATCAGGGCCAAGCTGTTTTAGAGAAGAAAAAAAAATAGCTATGGATAAAAGAATTCTAGATCTAACGTATAAATACGGAGAACGAATAAATATACCTTTATAAGGTATAGAAAAGACGACTTCGGAGTGTGGAGACAACTTCCAAAAGTCCCGCCGGAGAGGAGAAATATATTTTTAGCTAGTCAAACCAAAATATTGATTTAACCCGTAATGGATAATTTTTAGAGGCTCTATGAGTCTATATTTATAGGTGGAAAAGAGGTTTAGGGGTTAAAGGCTAGGCAATGTGGAACTAAATGTAGACGAACAAATAAAATAAACGGGGAACACATGGGCTAAAAGCACCACGGGCCGGCTGCGCGCGCGTACACTGCAGTTTTTTTTAACAAAAATCGGCCTAAGTAAAATAATAAAAAGGATGGCTAGGCCTGGCCCATTTAGGAGAGGGAAAAACAAATGAGGCGCCCGCTGCCACTATGCTACGCGTGTGGGCGGTAAATAACTATGGGCCGCATGTATAGTTTTTTTTAAATTGAAACAGAAGGAAAACCGGATAAAGAAAATAAATTAAAATTTTATATAGGCATATTATATATCAAAATTTTCAGAAAAAGATTTTCTACAACTTGAACATTTTTGTAAAGTCAAATAAAATCTTCACAAATTTCAATAAAGCAAAAAGTGCTACTGCCTTAATAAAATCCAATAAAAATCATTTTTAAAATACCAAAATGATTTCAAATTTATTTCTCTCCAATTTTCTGATGTAGGGAATCATGTTACCCTATTTTCTGTATATTTTATTTTTGGAGAAAAATAATTTGAATAAAACCCAAATAACTCCAAATTAAAATAATTTCCAAAAGGACTTGAATTTGATCCTTTGAAACTCCCAACTCATATTTCATATGTTTTGAAGAAGTCATTTTATCTTCGCTCGTGAAAATCATTGAGTTTCATAAAGTTTCAGGATTGGAAATATTCTCAGATGAAATTCAATTATTTTCAACACCCCTTGTCATTTAAATAAATGGAAGAAGTCATGTCATCTTCTCTCCAGGGTTTTGTGGTGAAAAGAATTTGAATTCATGGAGATCATAACAGCAAAAATGAAAGTTTGGGAAAGTCCTTTTATTCCCTCTCATTTAACTTTCAAAAAGTTTCGAATTCCAATCAATTTCAGTCAGTCAATCAAACAATCAATCCAATCTATCTGTTTATTATAACATTCCAAAATTTAGAATTTTGGGATGTTATAGGTGGAGACTTGATGAGGTTATTGAACCGTCACTTCAACTAGTGTGCAGCAGGGCACAGGCAGTTGTTCCTGTGGCGCCTACACCAATTGAAGTGGAAGCTGATGATAGTGATCATGAAACTTCAGATCAATTCACTACCAAACCTCGTAGGTCGACAAGGATGCGTACTACTTCATAGTGGTACAGTAATCCTGTCTTGGAAGTCATGTTGTTGGACAACGATGAACTTATGAGGCGATGGTGGGCCCGGATTCCGACGAATGGCTCGAGGCCATGAAATCTGAGAGGATCCATGTATGAAAACAAAGTATAGACTCTGGAAGAACTACTTGATGGTCGTAAGGCTGTTGGGTACAGATGGATTTTAAAAGGGAAAACCGACAATGATGGTAAGTATCACCATTAAGAAAGCTTGACTTGCCGTTAAGATGTTTTCCGACAAGTTCAAGGAGTTGACTACGATGAGATTTTCTCACTCGTAGTGATGCTAAGAGTCTGTTGGAATTATATTAGCAGTTACTGCATTATTTATGAAATCTTGCAGATAGGATGTCAAAAACCATTGTTTCCTCGACGATTTTCTTGAGGAAAGATTGTATGTGATACAACTAGACGGTTTTGTCAACCCTGAAAGATGCTAACAAGTATGCAAAGCTCCAGCAATCCTTCTAAGGACTGGAGTAAGCATCTCGGAGTTGGAATGTATGCTTTGATTAGATGATCAAAGATTTTGGGCTTTTACAAAGTTTATGAGAAACTTGTATTTCCAAAGAAGTGAGTGGGAGCACTCTAGCATTTTTGATGAGTATATGTTGTTAACATATTGTTGATCAGAAATGATGTAGAATTTCTGGAAAGCATAAAGGGTTATTTGAAAAGTGTTTTTCAATGGAAAAACTGGATTAAGCTACTTGAACATTGAGCATCAAGATCTATAAGGATAGATCAAAAACGCTTAATAGTACTTTCAAATGAATACATACTCTGACAAGATTTTGAAGGAGTTCAAAATAGATCAGCAAAGAAGGAGTTCTTGGCTGTGTTACAAGGTGTGAGTATTGAGTAAGACTCAAGACCTGACCACGGCAGAAGAGAGAGCAAGGACGACGGTCGTCCCCTATGCTTTAGACGTAGGCTCTACAGTATGCTATGCTGTGTACCGCACCTGAAGTGTGCCTTGCCATGAATTAGTCAAGGGGTATAAGTGTGATCCAGGAATGGATCACATGACAGCGGTCGAACTTATCCTTAGTAATTAGTGGACTAAGGAATTTTCTCGATTATGGAGGTGGTAAAAGAGTACGTCGTAAGGGGTTACGTCGATGCAAACTTTGACACTAATCCGGATGACTCTGAGTAGTAAACTGGATTCGTATAGTAGAGTAGTTATTTGGAATAGCTCCAAGTAGCGCGTGGTCGCTGCATCTACAAGATGACATAGACATTTGTAAAGCACACACGGATCTTAATGTTGCAGACCTGTTGACTAAAACCTCTCTCATAAGCATAACATGATCAAACCCTAGAACTTTGAGTGTTAATCACATGGTGATGTGAACTAGATTATTGACTCTAGTGCAAGTGGGAGACTGTTGGAAATATGCCCTAGAGGCAATAATAAAATGGTTATTATTGCATTTCCTTGTTCATGATAATTATCTATTGTTCATGCTATAATTGTATTAACTAGAAACCGTAATACATGTGTGAATACATAGACCACAACATGTCCCTAGTAAGCCTCTAGTTGACTAGCTCGTTGATCAATAGATGGTTATGGTTTCCTGACCATGGACATTGGATGTCATTGATAACGGGATCACATCATTAGGAGAATGATGTGATGGACAAGACCCAAACCTAAGCATAGCACATGATCGTGTAGTTCGTTTGCTAAGAGCTTTTCTAATGTCAAGTATCATTTCCTTAGACCATGAGATTGTGCAACTCCCGGATACCGTAGGAATGCTTTGGGTGTACCAAACGCCACAACGTAATTGGGTGACTATAAAGGTGCACTACAGGTATCTCCGAAAGTGTCTGTTGGGTTGGCATGAATCGAGACTGTGATTTGTCACTCCGTATGACGGAGAGGTATCTCTGGGCCCACTCAGTAATGCATCATCATAATGAGCTCAATGTGACTAATGAGTTAGCCACGGGATCATGCGTTACGGAACGAGTAAAGTGACTTGCCGGTAACGAGGTTGAACGAGGTATTGGCATACCGGCGATCGAATCTCGGGCAAGTAACATACCGATTGACAAAGGGAATTGTATACGGGATTGATTGAATCCCCGACATCGTGGTTCATCCGATGAGATCATCGTGGAACATGTGGGAGCCAACATGGGTATCCAGATCCCGCTGTTGGTTATTGGCCGGAGAACGTCTCGGTCATGTCTGCATGGTTCCCGAACCCGTAGGGTCTACACACTTAAGGTTCGATGACACTAGGGTTATAGGGAATAGATATACGTGGTTACCGAATGTTGTTCGGAGTCCCGGATGAGATCCCGGACATCATGAGGAGTTCCGGAATGGTCCGGAGGTAAAGAATAATATATAGGAAGTGAGGTTTTGGCCACCGGAAGAGTTTCGGGCGTCACCGGTAATGTACCGGGACCACCGGATGGTTCCGGGGGTCCACCGGGAGGGGCCACCAGCCCTGGAGGCTTGCATCGGCCAATAGTGGGAAGGGACCAGTCCCTGAGTGGGCTGGCGCGCCTCCCACCAGGGCCCAAGGCGCAGCTTGGAGGGGAAAGGGGGAAACCCTAGGTGCAGATGGGCCTAAGGCCCACCCTAGGGCGCGCCCCCCTCTCTCCCCCTCTTGGCCGCCCCCTCCATCCCATATAGGGCTGCTGCCCCCCCTAGGGGTGGGAACCCTAGAAGGGGCGCACCCTCCTCCCCTTCCCCTATATATAGTGGGGGTTTTGGGGCTGCCAAAGACATGGGTCTCTCTCTCTTGGTGCAGCCCTACCCCTCTCCCTCCTCGTCTCTCGCAGTGCTTGGCGAAGCCCTGCTGGAGTGCCACGCTCCTCCATCACCACCATGCCGTTGTGCTGCTGCTGGACGGAGTCTTCCCCAACCTCTCCCTCTCTCCTTGCTGGATCAAGGCACGGGACACGTCATCGGGCTGCATGTGTGTCAAACGCGGAGGCACCGTTGTTCGGTGCTTAGATCGGATTCGGCCGCGATCTGAATCGCTTCGTGTATGACTCCACCGACCGCGTTCTTGCAACGCTTCCTCATCGCGATCTTCAAGGGTATGAAGATGCACTCCCCTCTCTCTCGTTGCTAGTTAATCCATAGATTGATCTTGGTGATGCGTAGAAAATTTTGAATTTCTGCTACGTTCCCCAACAATTGATACGTCTGTTTTGCATCATGCTTTGATGTCGATATTTATTGCATTATGGGCTGTTATTACACATTATGTCATAATACTTATGCCTTTTCTCTCTTATTTTACAAGGTTTACATGAAGAGGGAGAATGCCGACAGCTGGAATTCTGGGCTGGAAGAGGAGCAAATATTATAGACCTATTCTGCACAACTCCAAAAGTCCTGAAACTCCACGGAAGTTATTTTTGGAATTAATAAAAAATACTGAGCGAAGAAAGTACCAGAGGGGGGCCACCCACCATCCACGAGGGTGGGGGCGTGCCCCCTGCCTCGTGGGCCCCCTGGCAGGCCTCCGGTGCCCATCTTCTGCTATATGAAGTCTTTTACCCTGAAAAAATTCAGAAGCAAGCTTTCGGGAAGAAACTCCGCCGCCACGAGGCGGAACCTTGGCGGAACCAATATAGGGCTCCGGCAGAGCTGTTCCCCCCTTGTTCGAAACCCAAGCACTAACAATGGCAGAACCGAGCAGCGTCCGCCGAAAGAGTGGCTGGAATTCGCTCCCCGCAGAGGTAATTGTTTCGCGTGTGGACAATCTTGTTGGGGATCGTAGCAGAAATTAAAATTTTCTACGCATCACCAAGATCAATCTATGGAGTTTGCTAGCAACGAGAGGGGAGGAGTGCATCTACATACCCTTGTAGATCACGAGCGAAATCATTCAAGAGAACAGGGTTGATGGAGTCATACTCGTCGTGATTCAAATCACCGATGATCCAAGCGCTGAACGGATGGCACCTCCGCGTTCAACACAGGTACAGAGTGGTGACGTCTCCCACGCCTTGATCCATCAAGGAGGAGGGAGAGGTTGAGGAAGAAGGCTCCAACAGCAGCACGACGACGTGGTGGTGGTGGAGTGAGAGGTCTCTGGCAGGGCTTCGCCATGCACACGTGAAGGAGGAGAGGTGTTGAGGAGGGGAGGGGCTGCGCCTTGGATGTGGTCCTACAGCCCTCCCCTCACCCCTCTATTTATAGGGAGAAGGGGGAAGGGGGCCGGCCCCTCTAGATGAGATCTAGAAGGGGGCGGCGGCCAAGGGGGGAGGGAGCTTGCCCCCCAAGCAAGGGGGCGCCCCCCTTTAGGGTTCCCCCCAAACCCTAGGCGCATGGGCCCTAGGGGGGTTGGCGCCCAGCCCACTAAGGGCTGGTTCCCTTCCACCTACAGCCCATAAGGCCCTCCGGGGCAGGTGGACCCTCCCGGTGGACCCCCGGAACCCCTCCGGTGGTCCCGGTACAATACCGGTATACCCTCGAATATTTCCGGTGACCGTATGGTGACTTCCCATATATAAATCTTTACCTCCGGACAATTCCAGAACTCCTCGTGACGTCCGGGATCTCATCCGGGACTCCGAACAACATTCGGTAATCACATACAAACCTTCCTTATAACCCTAGCGTCATCGAACCTTAAGTGTGTAGAACCTACGGGTTCGGGAATTATGCAGACATGACCGAGACACCTCTCTAGCCAATAACCAACAGCGGGATCTGGATACCCATGTTGGCTCCCACATGTTCCATGATGGTCTCATCGGATGAACCACGATGTCGAGGATTCAAGCAATCCCGTATACAATTCCCTTTGTCAATCGGTATTTTACTTGCCCGAGATTCGATCGTCGGTATCCCAATACCTCGTTCAATCTCGTTACCAGCAAGTCACTTTACTCGTTCCGTAATGCATGATCCCGTGACTAACTACTTAGTCACATTGAGCTCATTATGATGATGCAATACCAAGTGGGCCCAGAGATACCTCTCCGTCATACGGAGTGACAAATCCCAGTCTCGATCCAAGCCAACCCAACAGACACTTTCGGAGATACCTGTAGTGCACCTTTATAGCCACCCAGTTACGTTGTGACGTTTGGTACACCCAAAGCATTCCTATGGTATCCGGGAGTTGCACGATCTCATGGTCTAAGGAAATGATACTTGACATTAGAAAAGCTTTAGCAAACGAACTACACGATCTAGTGCTATGCTTAGGATTGGGTCTTGTCCATCACATCATTCTCTTATGAAGTGATCCCGTTATCAATGACATCAAATGTCCATGGTCAGGAAACCGTAACCATCTATTGATCAACGAGCTAGTCAACTAGAGGCTCACTAGGGACATGTTATGGTCTATGTATTCACACATGTATTACAATTTCTGGATAACACAATTAAAGCATGAACAATAGACAATTATCATGAACAAGGAAATATAATAATAACCATTTTATTATTGCCTCTAGGGCATATTTCCAACAGTCTCCCACTTGCACTAGAGTCAATAATCTAGTTACATTGTGATGAATCGTACACCCATAGAGTTCTGGTGTTGATCATGTTTCGCTAGTGGAAGAGGTTTAGTCAACGGATCTGCGACATTCAAATGCGTATGCACTTTACAAATATCTATGTCTACATTTTGAACATTTTCACGAATGGAGTTGAAGCGACGCTTGATGTGCCTGGTCTTCTTGTGAAAGCTGGGCTCCTTGGCAAGGGCAATAGCTCCAGTGTTGTCACAAAAGAGAGTCATCGGCCCCGATGCATTGGGAATAACTCCTAGGTCGGCAATGAACTCCTTCATCCAGATTGCTTCATGTGCTGCCTCCGAGGCTGCCATGTAGTCCGCTTCACATGTAGATCCCGCCACGACGCTTTATTTGCAACTGCACCATCTGACTGCCCCACCATTCAAAATATACACGTATCCGGTTTGTGACTTAGAGTCATCCAGATCTGTGTCAAAGCTAGCATCGACGTAACCCTTTACGACGAGCTCTTCGTCACCTCCATAAACGAGAAACATATCCTTAGTCCTCTTCAGGTACTTCAGGATGTTCTTGACCGTTGTCCAGTGTTCCATGCCGGGATTACTTTGGTACCTTCCTACCAAACTTACGGCAAGGTTTACATCAGGTCTGGTACACAGCATGGCATACATAATAGACCCTAGGGCCGAGGCATAGGGGACGACACTCATCTTTTCTCTATCTTCTGCCGTGGTCGGGCATTGAGCCGTGCTCAACCTCACACCTTGCAATATAGGCAAGAACCCCTTCTTGGACTGATCCATATTGACCTTCTTCAATATCTTGTCAAGGTGAAAGACCTATGAGGCGTCTCGATCTATCTCTATAGATCTTGATGCCTAATATGTAAGCAGCTTCTCCATGGTCCTTCATTGAAAAACACTTATTCAAGTAGGCCTTTATACTTTCCAAGATTCTATATCATTTCCCATCAATAGTATGTCATCCACATATAATAAGAGAAATGCTACAGAGCTCCCACTCACTTTCTTGTAAACACAGGCTTCTCCATAAGTCTGCGTAAACCCAAACGCTTTGATCATCTCATCAAAGCGAATGTTCCAACTCCGAGATGCCTGCACCAGCCCATCGATTGAGCGCTAGAGCTTGCATACTTTGTCAGCATTCTTAGGATCGACAAAACCTTCCGGCTGCATCATATACAATTCTTCCTTAAGGAAGCCGTTAAGGAATGCCGTTTTCACGTCCATTTGCCATATTTCATAATCGTAGAATGTGGCAATTGCTAACATGATTCAGACGGACTTCAGCTTCGCTACGGGTGAGAAGGTCTCATCGTAGTCAACTCCTTGAACTTGTCGATAACCCTTAGCGACAAGTCGAGCTTTATAGATGGTAACATTTCCATCCGCGTCCGTCTTCTTCTTAAAGATCCATTTATTTTCTATCGCTCACCGATCACCGGGCAAGTCTGTCAAAGTCCATACTTTGTTTTCATACATGGATCCTATCTCGCATTGCATGGCTTCAAGCCATTTGTTGGAATCTGGACCCGCCATTGCTTCTTCATAGTTCGAAGGTTCACCGTTGTCCAACAACATGATTTCTAGGACAGGGTTGCCGTACCACTCTGGTGCAGAACGTGTCCTTGTGGACCTACAAAGTTCAGTGGTAACTTGATCATGATCATCATCATTAACTTCCTCTCTAGTCGGTGCAGGCACCACAGAAACATCTTCTTGTGCTGCGCTACTTTCTGGTTCGAGAGGGGTCATCTCATCAAGTTCCACTTTCCTCCCACTTACTTCTTTCGAGAGAAACTCTTTCTCCAGAAAGGACCCGTTCTTGGCAAAGAAGATCTTGCCTTCGGATCTGAGGTAGAAGGTATACCCAATGGTTTCCTTAGGGTATCCTATGAAGATGCATTTTTCCGACTTGGGTTCGAGCTTTTCAGGTTGAAGTTTCTTGACATAAGCATCGCATCCCCAAACTTTAAGAAATTACAGCTTAGGTTTCTTTCCAAACCATAATTCATACGGTGTCGTCTCAACGGATTTTGACGGAGCCCTATTTAAAGTGAATGCGGCAGTCTCTAAAGCATAACACCAGAATGATAGCGGTAGTTCGGTAAGAGACATCATAGATCGCACCATATCCAATAGAGTGCGATTACGACGTTCGGACACACCATTACGCTGAGGTGTTCCAGGCGGCGTGAGTTGTGAAACTACTCCACATTTCCTTAAGTGTGTGCCAAATTCGTGACTCAAATATTCCCCTCCACGATCTGATCGTAAGAACTTTATTTTCCTGTCACGTTGATTCTCAACCTCACTCTGAAATTCCTTGAACTTTTCAAAGGTCTCAGACTTGTGTTTCATTAAGTAGACATACCCATATCTACTCAAGTCATCAGTGAGGGTGAGAACATAACGATAGCCACCGCAAGCCTCAACGCTCATTGGACCGCACACATCAGTATGTATGATTTCCAATAAGTTGGTTGCTCGCTCCACTGTTCCGGAGAATGGAGTCTTGGTCATTTTGCCCATGAGGCATGGTTCACACGTGTCAAATGATTCATAATCAAGACACTCCAAAAGTCCATCTGCATGGAGTTTCTTCATGCATTTGACACCAATGTGACCAAGGCGGCAGTGCCACAAGTATGTGGGACTATCATTATCAACCTTACATTTGTTGGCATTCACACTATTAATATGTGTAACATCATGTTCGAGATTCATTAAGAATAAACCATTGACCAGCGGAGCATGACCATAAAACACATCTCTCATATAAATAGAACAACCATTATTGTCGGATTTAAATGAGTAGCCATCTCACATTAAACAAGATCCAGATACAATGTTCATGCTCAAAGCTGGCACTAAATAACAATTATTGAGGTTTCAAACTAGTCCCGTAGGTAAATGTAGAGGTAGCGTGCCGACGGCGATCACATCGACCTTGGAACCATTCCCGACGCGCATCGTCACCTCGTCCTTCGCCAGTCTCCGCTTATTCCGCAACTCCTGCTTTGAGTTACAAATATGAGCAACCGCACCGGTATCAAATACCCAGAAGCTACTATGAGCGCTGGTTAGGTACACATCTATAACATGTATATCACATATAACTTTGGTATTGCCGGCCTTCTTATCCGCTAAGTACTTGGGGCAGTTCCGCTTCCAGTGACCGTTTCCCCTGCAATAAAAGCACCCAGTCTTAGGCTTGGGTCCATTCTTTGTCTTCTTCCCGGCAGCTTGCTTACCGGGCGCGGCAACACCCTTGCCGTCTTTCTTGAAGTTCTTCTTACCCTTGCCTTTCTTGAACTTATTGGTTTTATTCACCATCAACACTTGATGTTCCTTTTTGATCTCCACCTCTGCTGATTTCAGCATTGAATATACCTCAGGAATGGTCCTTTCCATCCCCTGCATATTGAAGTTCATCACAAAGCTCTTGTAGCTAGGTGGGAGCGACTGAAGGATTCTGTCAACGACCGCGTCATCCGGGAGATTAACTCCCAGCTGAGACAAGCGGTTGTGCAACCCAGACATTTTGAGTATGTGTTCGCTGACGGAACTATTCTCCTCCATCTTACAACTGTAGAACTTGTCGGAGACTTCATATCTCTCGACCCGGGCATGAACTTGGAAAACCATTTTCAGCTCTTGGAACATCTCATATGCTCCGTGCTGCTCAAAACGCTTTTGGAGCCCCGGTTCTAAGCTGTAAAGCATGCCGCACTGAACCAGGGAGTAATCATCACTACGTGACTGCCAAGCATTCAGAACGTCTTGAGTTGCTGGGAAAACAGGTGCATCACCTAGTGGTGCTTCAAGGACATATGCTTTCTTGGCAGCTATGAGGATAATCCTCAGGTTACGGACCTAGTCCGTGTAGTTGCTACCATCGTCTTTCAGCTTGGTTTTCTCTAGGAACGCGTTGAAGTTGAGGGCAACATTAGCGTGGGCCATTTGATCTACAAGACATATTGTAAAGGTTTTTAGACTAAGTTCATGATAATTAAGTTCATCTAATCAAATTATTAATGAACTCCACTCAGACAGACATCCCTCTAGTCATCTAAGTGATACATGATCCGAGTCAACTAGGCCGTGTCCGATCATCACGTGAGACGGACTAGTCATCATCGGTGACCATCTTCATGTTGATCGTATCTGCTATACGACTCATGTTCGACCTTTCGGTCTCTTGTGTTCTGAGGCCATGTCCATACATGCTAGGCTTGTCAAGTCAACCTAAGTGTATTGCGTGTGTAAATCTGGCTTACACTCGTTGTATGCGAACGTTAGAGCTATCACACCCGATCATCACGTGGTGCTTCAGAACAACGAACCTTCGCAACGGTGCACAGTTAGGGTGAACACTTTCTTGAAATTTTAGCGAGGGGGTCATCTTATTTATGCTACCGTCGTTCTAAACAAAATAAGATGTAAAACATGATAAACATCACATGCAATCAAATAGTGACATGATATGGCCAATATCATTTTGCTCCTTTTGATCTCCATCTTCGGGGCGCCATGTTCATCATCGTCACCGGCATGACACCATGATCTCCATCATCATGATATCCATCATCGTGTCTTCATGAAGTTGTCTCGCCAACTATTACTTCTACTACTATGGGTAACGGTTAGCAATAAAGTAAAGTAATTACATGACGTTCCAGTTGACACGCAGGTCATAAATAAATGAAGACAACTCCTATGGCTCGTGCCGGTTGTCATACTCATCGACATGCAAGTCGTGATTCCTATTACAAGAACATGATCAATCTCATACATCACATATATCATTCATCACATCCTTCTGGCCATATCAAATCACATGACACTTGCTGCAAAAACAAGTTAGACGTCCTCTAATTGTTGTTGCAAACTTTTACGTGGCTGCTATAGGTTTCTAGCAAGAACGATTCTTACCTACGCCAAAACCACAACATGATATGCCAATTTCTATTTACCCTTCATAAGGACCCTTTTCATCGAATCCGATCCGACTAAAGTGGGAGAGACAGACACCCGCTAGCCACCTTATGCAACTAGTGCATGTCAGTCGGTGGAACCTGTCTCACGTAAGCGTACGTGTAAGGTCGGTCCGGGCCGCTTCATCCCACGATGCCGCCGAATCAAGATAAGACTAGTAACGGCAAGTAAATTGACAAAATCGACGCCCACAATAACTTGTGTTCTACTTGTGCATAGAAACTACGCATAGACCTAGCTCAAGATGCCACTATTGCAGATCGTAGCAGAAATTAAAATTTTCTACGCATCACCAAGATCAATCTATGGAGTTTACTAGCAACGAGAGGGGAGGAGTGCATCTACATACCCTTGTAGATCGCGAGCGGAAGCGTTCAAGAGAACGGGGTTGATGGAGTCGTACTCGTCGTGATCCAAATCACTGATGATCCAAGCGCCGAACGGACGGCACCTCCACGTTCAACACACGTACGGAGCGGTGACGTCTCCCACGCCTTGATCCAGCAAGGAGGAGGGAGAGGTTGAGGAAGAAGGCTCCAACAGCAGCACGACGGCGTGGTGGTGGTGGAGTGACAGTTCTCTGGCAGGGCTTCGCCAAGCACACGCGGAGGAGGAGAGGTGTTGGGGAGGGGAGGGGCTGCGCCTTGGATGTGGTCCTGCAGCCCTCCCCTCACCCCTCTATTTATAGGGAGAAGGGGAAGGGGGCCGGCCCCTCTAGATGAGATCTAGAGGGGGGGCGGCGGCCAAGGGGGAGGGAGCTTGCCCCCCAAGCAAGGGGGGTGCCCCCCTTTAGGGTTCCCCCAAACCCTAGGCGCATGGGCCCTAGGGGGGTTGGCGCCCAGCCCACTAAGGGCTGGTTCCCTTCCACCTACAGTCCATAAGGCCCTCCGGGGCAGGTGGACCCTCCCGGTGGACCCCCGGAACCGCTCCGGTGGTCCCGGTACAATACCGGTATACCCCCGAATATTTCCGGTGACCGTATGGTGACTTCCCATATATAAATCTTTACCTCCGGACCATTCCGGAACTCCACGTGACGTCCAGGATCTCATCCGGGACTCCAAACAACATTCGGTAATCACATACAAACCTTCCTTATAACCCTAGCGTCATCGAACCTTAAGTGTAGACCCTACGGGTTCGGGAATCATGCAGACATGACCGAGACACCTCTCTAGCCAATAACCAATAGCGGAATCTGGATACCCATGTTGGCTCCCACATGTTCCACGATGATCTCATCGGATGAACCACGATGTCGAGGATTCAAGCAATCCCGTATACAATTCCCTTTGTCAATCGGTATTTAGTTGCCTGAGATTCGATCGTCGGTATCCCAATACCTCGTTCAATCTCGTTACCGGCAAGTCACTTTACTCGTTCCGTAATGCATGATCCCGTGACTAACTACTTAGTCACATTGAGCTCATTATGATGGTGCAATACCGAGTGGGCCCAGAGATACCTCTCCGTCATACGGAGTGACAAATCCCAGTCTCGATCCAAGCCAACCCAACAGACACTTTCGGAGATACCTGTAGTGCACCTTTATAGCCACCCAGTTACGTTGTGACGTTTGGTACACCCAAAGCATTCCTACAGTATCCGGGAGTTGCACGTTCTCATGGTCTATGGAAATGATACTTGACATTAGAAAAGCTTTAGCAAATGAACTACATGATCTAGTGCTATGCTTAGGATTGGGTCTTGTCCATCACATCATTCTCCTAATGATGTGATCCCGTTATCAATGACATCCAATGTCCATGGTCAGGTAGCCGTAACCATCTATTGATCAACGAGCTAGTCAACTAGAGGCTCACTTGGGACATGTTATGGTCTATGTATTCACACATGTATTACGATTTCCGGATAACACAATTAAAGCATGAACAATAGACAATTATCATGAACAAGGAAGTATAATAATAACCATTTTATTATTGCCTCTAGGGCATATTTCCAACAAATCTTAGTACGATGTCGCTCGCCGCGTGCTTGTCGGGGCTGTACCGTTTACTCAAAGCCCTCAGGCCGGAGCTTTTTAAGGCAGCTCCTTGCTTGCTGATGCCGCGTGATCTTCGGAAACGGTGTGTCACGCATGATAACGATCGTAGGGTGGCGAGCATCAACCACCTTGATTGCGATCCCATCCCCGTCACGCTCAACTACATTAACGGTATGTACTGGTTCGGCATGAACACGTCTTAGATGGTGCTCGTCGACGGTCGCGGCAGCTGGATGCTCGTGGAGGTCTACACTCGGCGATTGATCGCCCTTCCTTCGATGAACACTGCACTTCTTTGTCGGCATGCCCAGAATACTCGGAATCTTACAGTAGCCAACATGATACAAAGTTTGATTTGCTCAAGGTTGTAATCTGCCAACTGCCCAGAAGATCTGCGAATTATAAAGACTTCAGGCTAATTGTGTTCTTCAACCGTGGTCTTGCCTATCTCACAGGTCACTGCGATAAGTGGATAAATCTGCACATCCATCACAGGATCATACATTCTCCATGGTTCTCTGATGCCATTGAACACAAGGGCTTCATTTACGCTGTCGACTCCTTCTATGGCTAGACGTATTGCTGGCCTATTCCAGTCATCGCTACAAATGGCTGTTACAGCAGTATGTTACTTTCCTATGATATCATGATGGCTTGCTTATATTACTGTCAACTTTTACTGAAAAAATATTCATGCTCATAACATGCTGTTATTGACTACATTAAGAGCCCTTTTTTATTTGACTCCAACTTGATATGATGTTGTAGGCCGCCTAGTGTCCCTACCCTTCCTAATCCTAGAACCATTCAAAGAAACGCAGCATGGCAGTTGCAGGTGGTTCCTGGCTCGATCAGACGACGACGAACGATTTATGATCATTCGCACGTACCAGACGTGTTGTTTCGCGGAATACAATCACAATCACTGCAAGGTCTTTGAGCAGGATCCCAGCTTCTCTGGGCCTTCAGGAATTTTTGACTAGAGGCTGGTAAGTAGCCTTGGTACACGCTCTCTGTTTCTCGGACTGAATTATCCGATTAACCAGGAGATAACCGACGGCAAGGATCATGATGGCAGCGCGATTTTGTTCATCAGGCAAAACTACGTGTACACTGCGTACCATGCGTCTCTGCATGCACCATACTGAGGGTGGCAAGTATCAGACTTCGACCTGCTGGCTGGAGTTTCCCCCGTCAGGCACCCATCTGGTTCAAGCTGTCAGCCAATCTCTACAGCTTAATGAATAGTAACGTCTAACTGAGCCAGTTAGTTTGATGCATACACTTGGTGTAGTAGGATCTTTATTTAGATTGATGCATACACTTGTTCTTTTTGGTAGCCCTTTTGTAATGATGGCTGATGTTTGGTTTGGAAGAGAGAGCTACTTGTTTACTCTTCTGGCCTGCTTACTGCTTTTGTTGCACCCCCAGCCCTGGTTGCTGCTGCTGCTGTTTTCAATGTACAATCAGTAGTATGTTTCGTCTGTTGGATGAATAAATGTGTTGTTAGAAGGACAAACACAATGTTATGGAAGTCGTTGAATGGTCCGATCCTTTAGTGCCCCGTACCGTACGTAGCGCATACTATTCTTGGTACGGAACACATTTTCCACTTGTTGATAACATGCAGCCCACTGATTAGGGCCCAATAGAGGAGCCCATAATTAACTGGAAGAGAGGCTCTCACATGAATCCGGCCCAGGTACATGCCCATGTTCCCCTAAACATAAACAAGTCAATAAATAAATAAAGCTAAATGCTCGTGCACCAGTTCTTTAAATTAATGATTTAACAGGAGGATATTATTTCCTATGATAGTGTCGTTACATTCAGTCGATATTATTCTTAGGCAAAGATAGCGACCAGTCTTCTTTCTCCCACCATTTTCTTCCTGCAACCAGCGGAACCATGCAAATCGTAGACAATGTCGTAAATACTTCCGGTCCATTTTTATTTTTGAATAAGAATGTCCAACCCAGCCCAGCACATTGGCGACAACACTTTATCCTCCGCCTTGGTGCGCTCACCGCGGTGCCGCCGTCCGGCCCTGTCAACATAGTGAATCGGGAGAGGACTGTAGTTTTGAGTATGACAGTACGGACCCACCAGGTCCACTCCCGAACACAAGCAAGCGCCTCTTTTACTACTCAGATGCACCCCTCGTTTTTTACTCTAATCCACCCTGCTGATATCTGGGACCCACATCATTTTCCACGTATAGTCAATTAACGACAGAATTGCACAACTTTTTTTTGAGTAGTAATTCGGAGGAGTAGGCTATAAACTAGGTTGTGCGGTCTCTGCGGCCCGTCTAACAACCTGACCAGCCCAGCAGTTTTTTCTTTTGGGAAAATAGGTAGCCCAGTATTTCTTTTTGAAGAATACCCAAGCTAGGCCTCTTTGTTTTCTCCGACTTATTGGGCTGCAAATCTTTCCAGACGAGGAGGGATGCATTCCGGCCAAGCCAAAGAGTATGGTCAGTGTCTGTTAAAAGTAATATCAAAGGGGTTGAAAATTCCAAAAAAATTATAGCAAATGGGAAATTAGTTTCTATTTTTGTTTTTGTTCTTCAGTGATATTTTATATTTCATTAGATTTAACATGACATCGTAATAATTTATTTTTAAATTTGTTTTAGTATGGCTACTAATTTTTCGATTAAGAATATTTTGTTCCCCAGCAAAAATTTGTGAATTTTCAAAATTTCGCACATATTTAGTTCAACTTTTTAACCCTGGTACTGACCAGAAAATGGGCAGCAATTCTAAAAATGGAAAATGGGCTGCAATAAATTCCATATGAATTAGAAAATGAGTAAAAAATTTAAAAATAATAGCAAATGGTTCGTACACACCACAGATTTCGAGGCTGACTTGTTTACGCAAGGCTTTGTCAGTCAGCACACGATTCTAGCAGTAGAGACTGTTGGATGTCCATCCAACAGCCGACGTGCTTCTTCAATCTCTGTTCTTCCTGCTCCAGCCGCCTAAACTAGCGCCGGCGGGACTGCCTGCTCCCACCACTTGTGGCCCACTGTGATGCCGCGCAGGCTTCACCGGCCCACCCTACTCCCTCTGCTGGCCTGGCCGCATGCAATCAACTGCCTCCTTATTACGCGAAAAAATGATTCCTCCCACTGACATCTGGGGCTCACCGGTTGGGAGGATGACCTGTGGGCCTACTAAGTTGATGCATACGCAGGGCTTGTCAACTTAGTCAACAAACGATTCTAGCAGTAGTGACCATTGGATTTGAATCAAACGGTCCTGCTGCTTCTTCAATCGCTGCTCTTCTTGCACCAGCCGCCCAAACCAGCGCCGGCGAGACCGCCTGCTCCTGCCTCCCGTGGCCGGCTGTACTGCTGCGGAAGCCTCACCGCTCCCTACTACTCCCATCGCTGGCCAGGCCGTGCGGCGACGGCAGCCTCACACCGCAGCCGAACCAGTGAACCCTCGTACTCCTCTCCGTGTGGGCATCCACTGCCGCGTCTTCCCCGGCTCCGCGTCGTCCCCTTCCTAGGCCTCGCCGTCGTCCACCGCCCTTGTGATCTCGGCGCGGCGTGGTCAACATGGTCAAGGAACGTCTTCCATCGGAAGAGTACTGTACGTGGAGAGGCTGACAGCTGTGTCCACGGCCGTAGCAAGGAAGTGCCTCCTTATTACGCGGAAAATAATGATTCCTCCACCTGACATAGGGGACTCACCGGACGGGCCACCGTATTTCGTAGAAAAAAATGTTTCCCCCTGACTTCTGGGACCCACCAGCTACATCTTCGCACGCAAGGAAGTGCGTCCATATTACGGGCAAAAAAATGATTCACCCCCTGACTGCTAGGACCCACCAGCTACATCTTCGCACACAAGGAAGTGCCTGACAGTCGGGACCCACCCGGTCGAAGCATACGTAGCGTTGTCATTCTGGTCGCGAACGTGTACGTACATACTGGTCGATGTAGAGGCACGCACGTTTGGTAGTAGAGGCGCGCACGTGTGGTAGTAGAGGCGCGCACGTAGCATGTACACGTACGTACAGCGGCCAGGGTGCAAGAAAGTAAATACGGCCACGTACGTACATACGGGCGGGGTCTCGAAGGCCTACTCGTGCATACGTACGGCCAGGGCTCGTGTACATGGCTGGGTTGGAACGAAGAAATTGCGTCGTCATCGTGTTCATGGGGAGGCAACGGAATGCGTCATGTTCATCGGGAGGCAACAGAACGCGTGCTGTTCATCGGGAGCCAACCGGCTTGGACAGAATAGGCGATGGAAACGAAGCCTACGTACCGCAGAACGGAGGAATCAGCCTTGTGTTCGACCGGCCACGGTGGAAATGGGATCCTGTTCATCGGGAGGGGTCTGGCGTACCGAAAAGCGGAGGAAACGGACCTCCTACGGTCGAAGCGGGGTCCTGTTGATCGGGAGGGGTGTGGCATACCACAAAACGGAGGAAACGGACTTGTGTTGGAGCGCTACGGTCGAAACGGGGGTCCTGTTCATTAGGAGGGGTGTGGCGTACTGCAAAACGGGACTCCACGGGATACTGTTCATCTCCACCATCGCCTCCTCCAGCCTCCACGGGCTACTGTTCATCCACCGTCGACCTCCTCCAGCCTCCACCTGCGACTGTTCATCCATAGGCTCCTGTTCATCCAGCCTCCACCGGCTACTGTTCAACCAGCCCTCTCCACGGGGTCCTGTTCAACCACCCCTCCACGGGCTACTGTTCATCCAGCCCTCCACTGGCTACTATTCGAATAGCCCTCCACCGGTTACTGTTCAACTAGCCCTCCACGGGGTCCTATTCATCCAGCCCTCCACGGGTCCTATTCATCCACCGGCTCGATCGATCGGGGTACTGTTCATCCAGCGGCAACGGCCAGTACTACCATGGGGTCCTGTTCATCCAACCCCCCACCGGGAACTGTTCATCCAAACTCCCTCAAGAACGCTCACTATTCATCTAGGGAAGGAGGCAGTAGTGTTTCAATCGGCTTCAGTTAGCAGCAGTAGTGAAGGAATCACTCGGGTTCAGTTGACAGCAAGGGATCGATCGATCGCTTGGGTTCAGCAACGCGTAGCCTGTAGTGCAATCGCTTGGGTTCAGTTAGAGCCCAACGCCTCGCTCGGGTTCAGTTAGAGCCCAACGCCTCGCGCCCACGCGCGTACGTGTACGAGAGAAACGCGCATCGCTCGGCCCCCGACCACCCACCATAACCGGGAACTCCCCGATATTTTCCACGCCCTCGCTTCTACCATGGTTTTTTCCGTCATGAACGACCCAAACAATGTCATGCAGCTGCGTCTCCGGCCGGCCCAGGATGGAAAGCCCATTTTCTGTCATGATTTTTTGTCATAGAAGTAGGACCCCACCACATCTATGATGATACTGGGTTTTGTCACAATTATCATGATAGAAGTGTCATAAGTATGACAGAAAAAATTTTGTTCGGCCCAAAATGTCACGGATGTGTCTTATTTTTTTGTAGTGATAGGACATCGCACACGGTCCGCACATACTAATCGTGTGCTATCAAACATTAAAACCTTCTAGGCGGTAGATATTAAAGATTATGAGGCAGTATATATTTTTGAGACCGGGAGGCAAGCCTCGTGGAGCCCAATATACTGTGCTGATGTGAGTGACTGCAGGGCACGGGCGTGGCACACGGGTAGTCTGACCGAACCATGTCTGTTGCATACCCAATCGCAGACGGTTTCTACATCCAACTCGTGTGTTGTTTATAAATTTGGCAAAAAGAATAATGCGAGAGAGGGTCAGAACATGAATAAACTTGCATGTGTACCAAATATATTTATGAAAAGGGTGGTTCGATGTTCGAATACCTAATGCACAACTTAGATGTGCCACCCATTGCACAAAAGCACAATATTGCAAGTCGGCCACCCCCTATGAAGCCCTCTTTGTGTCGGCGGTAAGGGAATCCTAGCTACGAATGCATGCCCCAAAATAGCTAGGTCTGAAATCTCACCCTATGGTCAAACTACCCCTTTCTCTTCCCGACAAAGGTGGACCGTGTGCTGACCCACAAATGTGTGCTTGTGGCGTGAGATGGGTGAGACCACATACGAACCATATGCGGGTGGCCCTACTATATGTATGAAAAGGGTGTGGTGTGATATTTAACTACCATTCACAACTTGGATGTGGAGCGTGTACCTCGCAAATTAACCGGACTTCCCCGACCCCACGGAGGTTGCAGGTAGCGCGAAGTAGCCCCCCACCACACACACACATCGGGGGGAGGGCATCTCACCAAGACATACTGTAACATGGACCAAGAAGAATCCAACTTGGTCGTACAACCTCTCCCGCTCGTTGTTGGTCAAAGTGATGGACGTCCACACGGCCCCGCAAAATGGGCTAGCTTGTCACCGATAACCTTGCAAGGGAGTACTGTATGAAGACAAACCCACTCTGTGCATGTGGCCCAAGTATGTATATGGAAGTGGTGTGTGTGGTGTTTGAATACCCAATGCTAAAATTTGATGTGGCACCATGCTTTGGAACCATAAAATCCCCACACTAAGCGAGGGTTCACGATGCGTAGCATGCGCTCAAACTTAATTAGGTTTGGAATGGTCGACCTACTATACCGTAATGGACGTCCATGCGGGCCCACGAATATATATAGGCTTGCCACCCATAACCAAGCGAGTGAGAGTGTGTCCAAAGACAACCATTTCTTGCGTGTGTCCCGAACATATTTATGGAGGTGTGTGATGCATGCATATGTGTTGAATACCCGGCCCAATGCACAACATTGATGTGGTGCGTGCATTAAAAATCGTAGAGGTCCCCACATAGAGCAAGAGGTCGTTCATGACGTGTCGTGTGCTCGCCCCCCTCCGATCCAGCGGGATGGATTCATGTGTACACATGCGCTATTATATATATTTAATCTCACATCATGATCTATATCATGAGACAAACCCTAAACCGCTAAGTCAAATTAGTTAACCTCTCTCGCGCTGTCAGCGAAAGTGATGGACCAAGTGGGCCAACAGATGGAAGCATCGCTGAATGTGCAACTAATCCCCGGGTGGTTTTGGTAATTCATAACAACATATAGCTCATTGAATTAATATCCGTTCAGGTTGAATATTTCAGAAAGTTCAATGATTGGCAATGGCATGAACTAGAGATGTGGACCCCTCAAAATGCTATGGACAAATATTGGCCAAAGCTCAAGACTCTACATTTCTATTTTAGTGATCCAAGATCACACTGAGTCCATAGGAAAATCCAATACTATTAAAAGGGGTTGAGGTGTTGCTTAATGGTCTACTTGCAAAAAATGCTTAGTGATATGCTCCAAAGCCCTCAACCACTTTCTCAAATCCAAATATGTCCTAAACCTAAAGTCAAACTCGGCCCCACCGATTTGAAATATCCGGCGCCACCAAGTTCCTTTGACATAGCCATAGCCAGAAACCCTAATCAGTTCAGTCTCACCGACAGGGATTTCGGACTCACCGAGATGGGATTGCAAACTCCCTGTTTCCCTTCGTAACATTTCAGTCTCACTGAAATGAGCGATCGGTCCCATCGAGTTCGCAATACAAACTCTCTGTTTACATTTCGTAACATTTTTGTATCATCAAAAGGAGCAATCGGTCCCACCGAGTTTGCCAGACCAACTCTCTGTTTGCTCATTGCTGAAATTGGTCTCACCGAGTTCATGCAATCGGTCACACCGAGATGAGGTTTTGCCCTAACATTAGCGCATCGGTCCCACCAAGTTGATCATGTTGGTCCCACCGAGAATCCTAACGTTCACATTTTGAACTAAATCGGCCTCACCGAGTTCACCTATTCAGTCTGACTGAGTTGGGTCAAATGTGTGTAACGGTTAGATTTTTTGAGGAGGCTATATATACCCCTCCACCCCTTCTCTATTCAAGAGAGAGCCATGAGAATGTGTCTACACTTCCACTACTCATTTTCTGAGAGAGAACCACCTACTCATGTATTGAGACCAACACATTCCAATCCAACCACAAGAATCTTGATCTCTAGCCTTCCCCAAGTTGCTTTCCACTGAAATCATCTTTCCACCATAGCCAAATCTGTGAGAGAGAGTTGAGTGTTGGGGAGACTATCATTTGTAGCACAAGAGCAAGGATTTTATCGTCATCACACCATCTATTACCTTTTGGAGAGTGGTGTCTCTTAGATTGGTTAGGTTTTACTTGGGAGCCTCCGTCAAGATTGTGGAGTTGAACCAAGGAGTTTGTAAGGGCAAGGAGATCGCCTACTTCGAGATGATCTACCCAAGTGAGGCAAGTCCTTCATGGGCGATGGCCATGGTGGGATAGACAAGGTTGCTTCTTCGTGGACCCTTCGTGGGTGGAGCCCTCCGTGGACTCGTGCAACCGTTACACTTTGTGGGTTGAAGTCTCCATCAACGTGGACGTACGATAGCACCACCTATCGGAACCACTCCAAAAATCTCCATGTCTACATTGTGTTTGCCTTCTCCAAACCCTTCCCTTTACCTTCATATGCAATGTTTTACATTCTGCTGCTACACTCTTAGAATTGCATGTGTAGGTTGATTGCTTGAATTGTGCTATGTTGTAAAAATCTGCCAAGAATTAAAATTGGGTAGACTACTTAACTATTTCAATATACTAATCTATTCTATGTAGATTCAATCACCCCCTCTAGACCAGCTTTCGATCCTATAAGTGGTATCATAGCTTTGGTCTCCATTTGCCTTGATTTCCTTAGCTTTGGTGATTATAGCCTTGGTTTCACAACCTAGGAGAGTATGGCGTCTAGCGAGGGAAATTACCACCATAGAGGTCCTTACTTTGATGGTACTAATTTTGCTAGTTGGAAGCATAAGATGGAAATGCATATTCTTGGACATAACCTAGCCGTTTGGGATATTGTGTGTATTGGCTTGCAAGGTGAATTCTTCGAAGATGGAAGAGAACCGAATCGTGAAGCAACCACGGAAGAATTGAATATGTTGCGATACAATGCTCAAGCTTGCAATATCCTTTTCAACGGATTATGCCCCCAAAATTCAACAAAATCTGCCGCCTTGAGAATGCAAAGGAAATTTGGGATACTTTGGTTGATATTCATGAAGGTACCGAGTCTGTCAAGGAATCCAAATTGGATGTGGTTCAAAGTCAACTTGACAAGTTCAAAATGAAGAATGGCGAAGGAGTCGCAGAAATGTACTCTAGGCTTGCTCTCATCACAAATGAGATTGCCGGCTTAGGAAGTGAAGAGATAACCAACAGATTCAACATCAAGAAGATCCTAAGAGACTTGGATGGAAAATATGATACCGTGTGCACCTTGATCCAAATGATGCCCAATTACAAAGATCTCAAGACAAAGGAAGTCATTGGTAGAATTGTTGCTAATGAGATATCACTCAAGGATAAGGAAGAGCTTCACAGCAAGTCTAGTGGTGCTTACAAAGCTTCATGTGATGCTCCTACAACATCAAGTGAGAAACAAGCCTTCAATGAAGAATTGATCCTAATGGTGAAGAACTTCAACAAGTTCTACAAGAGTAGAAGCAAAGAGAGAAGTTCCAACTCAAGGTCCTACAATGGCAAAAGATCTTCTAGTCGTGATCGCAATTGCTACAATTGTGGAAGACCCGGACACTACTCTAGTGAGTGTAGGACTCCCTACAAGAGGAGAGAAGACTCACCTAAAAGGATAAATAAAAGAGAGGAATCACCGCCAAGAGAGAGAAGGAGTAGAGATGATCGTTATGAATGAAGACCCTCTCGCAGAAGCAAGGATTCAGAAAGGAAGGACAAGTCATCAAAGAGCTACACAAGACGAAGACATCAAGATCATGTTGGTGAATGGGTATCCGGTTCTGACTCCGACAACTACTCTGAGAGAAGCTATCACTCCGACTCTGAATATACTCAAGATGAAGGTGTTTCGGGTCATGCACTTGTGTCATCCAACTCCTATGACATATTTGATTCACCAAATGAAGGGATTGGAAGATGCTTCATGGCTAAAGGCCCCTAGGTATCACACCCCGAGTATGTTGATTTCAATAGTGATGAAGATGATTTGCTAGGTGATGATGATTTCCTGTTTGACAACTCTAGTGATGAAAACTATGATGAAACTGTTATTAATCATGCTAATCAAGATAAAATGAAGGACAATGATAAGAAGGAGATTGAGCGTCTAACTAAAGAACTAAACACTCTTAAGTTAGCTCATGAAACTACCTTAGAAGACCATCAAGAGCTTTTAAAGAATCATGAGAAGCTACGCTTTGAAAAGCTCAATCTAGAGGAAGAGCATGGGTTCTTTAAAGCAATCACTAATGATCTTCGTAAGAAAAGTTCTTACATTGCCAAGCATTTACTCTTGTCTACTTACATGCCACAAGTAAAATCTAGCAACAATAGCAAGAAAGATTCTTCATCTAGTAGTAACAATCGTGTTAAATCCAATATTGTTGCTTCTAGTACTTATCTTGATGCCACTAATGATCCTCTTAGCCAAGTTACACTTGAGCAAGAAAATAGCTTATTGAAGGGAATTATAGAGAAAGGTGTTTACAAGAGCCTTGCCAGAAGTAAGCAATTTGAGGAAATTGTATGCAAGCAAGGAAGGCACCGGAAGGATCAAGGTGTTGGTTTTGAACACAAGTTCAATGCTAATGGAGTTGAGTGGGGAGTAGATAATTACCCCAAGACGAAGTTTGTTCCTCAACAAGAGAAGTATGATCTCACTTCTTTCAAGGGAACACAAGCCCAAGATGATCTTCCACCACAAGACCACAAGCTAAAAGGCAAGGACATGCTTCAATAAGCGATTGATGCATTTGAAGAAGATCCAAAGGCCTTGGTCAAGTGGGTTCCCAAGACTACATCAAGTTCTAGTTCATCAAGTACGACTACAACTCCAAGGATTCCCATCAAGATGATGTGGATCCCAAAAAACAAGAACTAGAGAGTTCTTGAGGGTGACTCCGCCAACATACTTCACTCATATTCATTTTGGCAAGGACAAGTGCAATCAACATGCACATCTTGCACTAGTTCAAGGAGTCACAAACCCTCTTGTTGATAAGACAAGGGACATGGTAAACTAATGCTTTCATGGACATCATCATGTGTGAATTTCACCCTATGTCTATGGATATCCTTGTGTGTTCCTTGTGCGACTAACCCATGTAGGTATTGAAAGTGCAACTCACTCCAATGGATTGCGCCAAATGATCTGCATCAACATTGATCATCTACATCTTCAACACCTACATGAAGTCATCACTGACAAAACCCAAGGTTAGTTCATCCCTCTTAGGGGTGATATCACATCCCGGGGAGCTTTGCTCTAAGAATTGAGCTAAAGCAACTCTAATGGTGTGAACACAACTATGCCTTATGTAAAAGTGGTAACACCACTTGTGCTTAAAGGATGAGTATGACCTACGATCAAATGTTCTCAATTGACTCCTCAGTCAATATAGACAGATATGACCTAGTCATGGCCAATTGATTGATAGATGCTAGAGTATTTGTGCATGCTTTGCCACATATTTCATTTGATATCTTATTGTGTGAGCATGTTGGTTGCATATCTTTCCCATTCGAGGACATCCATTTCTTGCTTTGATTGTTTGGCTTTTCTCTTTGCCAAATGGATGGAAAAGAATGCCTAAGAACTCCCTCTAGCTATCTATGATTTTCTCGTCTCAAACTCTATTCATGCTACATCAAAAAGTTTGATCAAGTCGAATTCGGACCCTCTGGGTGAGGAGCACTCGGAGCCACCGATCCGTCAAGGGCTTAAACTTCCAAAACCTCTCAATGATTCTCGGTTCGACCGATTCATTGCCCTCGGTCTCACCAAACTCATTGAGTTGAGCAAGGTTTTCACCTCGGTCCGATTAGAACAGCCCGGTCATACCGAGTTGCAGTAACCGCTTGTGATTCTGCATCTCGGTGCCACCGAGTCGTTCCACTCGGTCACACCGACAGTGACTGGGTATATCGTTTCGTGGGTTGAAATTTGGAAATTTCTTCAAACCTCCAACCGCGCCTGCCCAGCTCTGCCACCCCTCCTTGTCTCTGGATCGTCGCAGTCGTCGCCAGAAACCTCCTGCCACTGGTCACCGCCACCGTCAACGGGAATCACCTCCGCCGTTGTCACCGTAGCGAGTTCGTCACCCAGTTAGGGTACAAACTCGATCCCTTTGTGTATTCCTTAACTCCGATTCTTGCACAAAGGATAATGCCATGATTCTTGCTCATGATTGAGATCATTCTATCCAACCAAAACTCCCTGTAGATTAGTTTTGATGCAAAAACATAGGGTTAGGTTTCCGCAAAACTCATTGGATCGACCGATTTGGAGTATTCGGTCTCACCAATTTGGCCCAGGCCATTGCACATGTACTACTCGGTCTGACCGAAGTTTACAAATCGGTGTGACCGATTTCACTTTCTCTGTGAAACCCAAGCATCTCGGAGTCACCGAACTGTATCTCGGTCTGACCGATTTTGCATGTTTACACTCTAAAGTTGCTTCGGTGTCACTGAGTTTGTCATGTCGGTAGCTCCAAAATGCTTTCTGTAGAAATCTAAAATTACGTGTTTTAGTCATCTTTTTGCCAAAATAGTTGTACTTTGTGATGCTCATCTACTCTATCTATACCTATCTATTCACAGGATCAGTGTCAGCCATGTCAGACAATAGTGACAGCCAGAATAGGTCAGAGGAGCATGCAAATCTCAGTGAGCGCACTAGTCCCTTAGATAGTAGCTATGATGAGGGTAGCATAAGCATCACAAGCAACCTGCCTAAGGCTGCAATTAGGCAGAGGAAGAAGAGAAACTCTAAATCTGAAGATGAAGATTTTGTGGTTGATGAGGAGGTCACCTAAAAGAAGAAAGTGATCAAGAAAGAGCAAGCTGCTGCTGCTGCCATCAAGGCTGGCATGCACAAGAAGGCTCCTGCTCAGAGGAAGCCCATGTCCAAAGCCAGAGCCTCCGCTCTCGAAACTTTGAAATCAACAGAAGAAGAGGTTGCTGGAGGCGAAAAAAAGGAAGGAAAGGGTCAAGAAGACCATAGCCAGAGTGATTGGAAGACCTTCAATGCTGAAGGATCAGATGAAGATGAAGAAGAGGAGGAAGAAGATGTTGCACCAACTCCTAAATCTCAGAAACTGATGGGAGATGCTATCAAGTCTGGGGCTGCACCATCTAAGCCCAAGACAGCTCCCAAGTCACAACCTCAAGCTTCAAAGCAAACAGCACCCAAGAGATCCACAAGAAATATTTCAGCTGCTGAGAAGAACAAGGCCTAGTGCCTGAAGTTCAAGAGGATGAGGAGCAGCAAGTGCTCAGGAAGCTCAAACCAAAAATTTCAGATCATGATGACAATCATCCAGTAGCAGAGAACATGAAAGTTATATAGGATGAAGGTCTCAGACTGTGGAGACAGACAGACCCATATGCTGTGAGGAGAAGGACTTCTGTGGATTACAGGTTTCACACCAAGGAGCAACAAGACTTCTATGAGATAGTTCTCTTGGATAAGAAGCCCATAATCAGTGACATGAGATGGTTTGACTGGAAATTCATTGATGAGAATGAAGACTACTTCCCTGGAGTTTATAAAAGCTTCAGAATGAATGGAGTTGACACTTTTGTGGTCAGAACCTGACTAAATGGAATCATGAGATGGTGATGCAATTTTATTCAACTGCACATTTTTACCAAGATGGCAAGATAGTCTGGATTAATGAAGGTACAAGGTACCAATCCTCCATTGTTGAGTGGGCCAAGCTGATCGATGCCACTAAAGAGGCTAAGGACGAAATAGATGTCTATGCCAAGCCCAGGAAAGACCATAACTCCATGGCTCATATGTACAAGGAAATTCCTGATGCTGCCTTAGAGACTCACAAGTTTGGCTCCATCTACTATCTGTTGTCAGGGCTGCCCACTATCAACACTATATTGAGGCATACTCTGTTGCCCAAATCAGGAGATGACAGGATGATCAAAAGTCACTCAATCAGCCTGTTACATATGTTTGATGTGCCAGAGAAGTTCAAGGTGATGACCTTGATTGTTGAAACGATCAAGAGGACTATTGCAGATCAGTAGAGGTCATGTGGATATGCCCCCCACATTCAGATGCTCATCAACTCCAAGATGGGAACAGGCAGATATCTACTGGACAGAGAGCACCTTCCCTTGAGGCCAGACTTTGAGGACACTGTTGTCATGGATGCATCACATCCTACATCTGTAGAGACTCAAGAGAAGCGAGAGAAAGCAAAGGCAGCAAAGACTTCCAAAGTGCCAGATGTTTCAGCTATGAATCTCAAAACCAAGCAGGACCAGCTCATCTATCTGCTTGAGGAAACAACGAGAATAGAGAAAGGACTAACCACCCTGACTCGAAATCAAGAGAGCCTTGAGAGGAGCTTTGAGACAAAGCTGCATGACTTAGATGTCAAGGTCACAGAGATTCAGACCTCAGTTGAGAAGATACAGTAATACCTTAAGGATAGGAGTGACAGGCCAACCACAGAGGCATTTCAGAGAGTGCCTAGAGCACATAGGTTTGTAGCTGTGCCAGTCAGTGATACAAGAGCTACCACTTCTGCACCTGCAGCCACTGCCCCAGTTGCCGCTCCAGTTGCAACTCCTCCAGTTCCTCAAACATCCTCGGAAGCTTTTGTAGATGTTGTCCTCTCCACGCCATCTTCGCACACTGGAGCTCCCGGAGATCGTGTTTAGAGTGTCGCATAGCACTATGCATTTTCAAGATTTTTGGTAACTTGTTGCCAGAGGGGGAGAAAATGTATAGATCATAGGCTTCGAGAGAGAGAGAGAGTTTTGCTTTTGTTTTCTTCTCTTGCTAATTGATTTTGTTCGTTTGGTTCCCACAATATTTGTGCCTGTGTGTGAGATACTATTATGGTCAAGTGTTTGATCATTATGCTTTAATGTGTGCTTGAATGATGCTACCTAACTACTTGTGTATGATCAATCATGGTTACGTTGGTGACGAGTGCATGTTAATTATATTGTATCATTTTGAGCGCTCCACCAAGATGTATGTGACATGGAAGGGTAACCCATGATCCTAATCGATTGTGCATTTTCATTCAAAAGCAAATTTTAATAATGCACAAATTTAGGGGGAGCTCTTGCGTATCACATAATTCTCAAAGCGACGATGTATTTCGTTCATATTATCATTTGTCGAAGCTTTGATCTATATGTTGTCATCAATTACCAAAAACGGGGAGATTGAAAGTGCAACTAATTCCCGGGTGGTTTTGGTAATTCATAACAACATACAGCTCACTGAACTAATATCCATTCAAGTTGAATATTTCAGAAAGTTCAATGATTGGTATTGGCATGGACAAGAGATGTGGATCCCTCAAAATGCTAAGGACAAATATTGGCAAAAGCTCAAGACTCTACATTTCTATTTTAGTGATCCAAGATCACATTGAGTCCATAGGAAAAGCCAATGCTGTTAAAAGGGGGTAAGGTGTTGCTTAATGGTCTACTTGCTCAAAATGCTTAGTGATATGCTCCAAAGCCCTCAACCAGTTTCTCAAATCCAAATATGTCCTAAACCCAAAGTCAAAATCGGCCCCACCGGTTTGATCTATCCAGCGCCACCGATTTCCTTTGACATAGCCATAGCCAGAGACCCTAATCAGTTATGTTTCACCGATAGGGATTTCGGTCTCACTGAGATGGGATTGCAAACTCTCTCTTTCCCTTCGTAACATTTTGGTCTCACCGAAATGAGCGATCGATCCCACCGAGTTCGCAATACAAACTCTCTGTTTCCCTTTCGTAAGGTTTCGGTATGACCGCAAGGAGCGATCGGTCCCACCGAGTTTGCCAGACCAACTCTCTATTTGCTCACTGCTGAAATTGGTCTCACTGAGTTCATGCAATCATTACACCGAGATGAGGTTTTGCCTTAACCCTAGCACATCGGTCCCACCGAGTTGATCATGTCAGTCCCACCGAGAATCCTAACATTCACATTTTGAACTAAATTGGTCTCACCGAGTTCACCTATTCGGTCTCACCGAGTTGGGTCAAATCTGTGTAACAGTTAGATTTTTTGTGGAGGCTATATATACCCCTCCACCCCCTTCACTATTCAAGAGAGAGCCATCTGAACGTGCCTACACTTCCACTACTCATTTTCTGAGAGAGAACCACCTACTCATGTGTTGAGACCAAGACATTCCAATCCAACCACAATAATCTTGATCTCTAGGCTTCCCCAAGTTGCTTTCCACTCAAATCAACTTTCCACCATAGCCAAATCTGTGTGAGAGAGTTGAGTGTTGGGGAGACTATCATTTGAAGCACAAGAGCAGGGAGTTCATCATCATCACACCATCTATTACCTTTTCGAGAGTGGTGTCTCCTAGATTGGTTAGGTGTCACTTGGGAGCCTCCGTCAAGATTGTGGAGTTGAACCAAGGAGTTTGTAAGGGCAAGGAGATCGCCTACTTCGTGAAGATCTACCCAAGTGAGGCAAGTCCTTCGTGGGCGATGGCCATGGTGGGATAGACAAGGTTGCTTCTTCATGGACCCTTTGTGGGAGGAGCCCTCCGTGGACTCACGCAACTACTACCCTTTGTGGGTTGAAGTCTCCATCAACATGGACGTACGATAGAACCACCTATGAGAACCATGCCAAAAATCACAATGTCTACATTGCGTTTGCCTTCTCCAAACCCTTCCCTTTACCTTGAGATGCAATGTTTTACTTTCCGCTGCTACACTTTTAGAATTGCATCTGTAGGTTGATTGCTTGACTTGTGCTAAGTTGCTAAAATCTGCCAAGTCTTAAAATTGGGAAAAGGCTGGATCTTTATTTGGTCAAGTAGTCTAATCACCCCCTGTCTAGATCTACTTTCGATCCTACAATCGCCGATAACTGCGTGAGTGATTTCCATATATAGGACAACAACCATCGTGATTGCACGGGTGCGAGAACATATATATGAAGAGGTGTGTTGTGATGTTTTGAATACCTAAGGCACAACTTTGATGTGGCATCTGCCTCAAAAACCGCGTCCCCACACAGAGTGAGGTTCATGTGACACCTAGTGTGTGTGTGTGTGTGTGTATAGGGTGGATCTATTATGATAACACCCCTTAAGACCTTATTCTGATAACACACGAGCTTATTGTGCTAACACCTAACCACCCCCATCCCGAAACCCACCCGCCCACTCCTCCACATCTCCCCCTCGTGCCCACCACCCGCCTCCTCCCACCTTCTTCCCCACTGCGCCACCTCCCTCCCTCCCCTAGCCATCGCGCCACCTCCGCTGCCGGTTAGGGGCATCACCTCTTTTCCCGCGCCGCCACACAACCTCCCTCCCACCGCGCCGCCACACTACCTTCGACCTACCCCCGCCTTGGCCGTAGCACTTGCCTCCCCACCCCGCCCACACCAGGAGCATCGGCTCCCCACCCCTCCCCCACAACCAAACTGCGGCCCGGCGTTGACCCTCCTAGTCGAGGGAGACGAGGCATCGAAAGGGCGGCGGTGGCGGAAACCTTCAGATCTCGTTGATCCTGTCGAGTTAGCGGTGGCAGGCGACGCGGACGGGTCGGATCCGTGATGAGGTGGCAAGAATGGGTGTGGTTCCGCCGGCATGGTCCCCCGCGCCGCGCCGGCCTCGGGTACGGCCACTCTAGCCTCGGATCCAGGCGCTACAGGGGTCGCCCACCTAGATCCGGCTGCTCGCGCGGTGGTGCACCACCCGAGGGCCAGGCTTCTCCTGCCAGATGCCTGGCAAGATCCCATTGAGTTCTCCACGCAAGCACATTCAAGTGGGCTAGTCCACGGTGCGGTGGTCGACCTCCTCCTCGGGCTGCCCCCGGTGTCTGACACCCTGCCCTGCACCCGTCCTGACAGGCTCTGGCCCTCTTCCCCACCGGTCGCTATGACCTCCTGCTGGCTAAGGTTCTAGTGGAGGACACCGTCACCTGATCCCGTGTGTGTAGCTCATGCACTTCTGCAAGCAGAACGTGCAGCTCAGGCAAAGCAGAACGTGCAGTGATACGTCTCCAACGTATCTATAATTTTTTATTGTTCCATATTGTTATATTATCATTCTTGGATGTTTTACAATCATTTTATAGTCATTATATATCATTTTTTGGTACTAACCTATTGACATAGTTCCCAGTGCTAGTTGTTGTTTTCTGGATGTTTTTTACATCGCAGGAAATCAATACCAAACGGAGTCCAAACACAGTGAAACTTTTTGTGGATTTTTCATGGACCAGAAGATATCCAGTGGGCCGGAGAAGCACCTGGGGTGGTGCCCCGAGGGGGGCACAACCCACCAGAGTGCACCTGGAGGCCCAGACGCGCCCAGGTGGGTTGCGCCCCCTCGGTAGCCCCCCGCACCGCCTCTTTGCTCTATAAATACCCCAATATTCAAAAAACCCTAGGAGAGTCGACGAAAATCAATTCCAGCCGCCACAAGTTCCAGAACCACCAGATCCAATTTAGACACCATCACGAAGGGGTTCATCATGTCCATTGGTGCCTCTCCGATGATGCGTGAGTAGTTCTTTGTAGACCTATGGGTCCGTAGTTAGTAGCTAGATGGCTTCCTCTCTCTCTCTCTCTGTTGATTCTCAAGACAATGGTCCCTTGGAGATCCATATGATGTAACTCTTTTTGCGGTGTGTTTGTTGGGATCCGATGAACTTTGAGTTTATGATCAGATCTATCTTTTTATCGATGAAAGTTATTTGAGTCTTCTTTGATCTCTAATATGCATGATTGCTTGTAGCCTCATATTCCTTCTCCAATATTTGGGTTTAGTTAGGCCAACTTGATCTATTTATCTTGCCATGGGAAGAGGTGCTTTGTGATGAGTTCGATCTTAGGGTGCTTGATCCCAGTGACAGAAGGGGAACCGATACGTATGTATCATTGCTATTAAGGATAACAAGATGGGGTCTATTTCTACATAAATAGATCTTTTTTGACTATATCATCATTCTTATTGCATTACTCTGTTTCTCCATGAACTTAATACACTAAGTGCATGCTGGATAGCGGTCGATGTGTAGAGTAATAGTAGTAGATGCAGGCAGGAGTCGGTCTACTAATCTTGGACGTGATGCCTATATAATTATCATTGCCCGGATATCGTCATGATTATCTGAAGTTCTATCACTTGCCCAACAGTAATTCATTAACCCACCGTTTGCTATTTTCTTGAGAGAAGGCACTAGTGAAACCTACGGCACCTGGGTCTCTTCCTTATTATATTTCCCTCTGCGATCTATTTTTTGCTTTTATTTTCAGATCTATTAAACCCAAAATACAAAAATACCTTGCTGCACTTAATTTGCTTTATGATCTATATATCCAATCTATTACAACTTTACCCCATCCTCTGGCCAATTTGTGGCTCCGTTACCCGAAAGGGATTGACAAACCCTTTAACACGTCGGGTTGCGAGTATTTGTTATTTGTGTGCACGTGCTGCTTACTAGTGTTGCTTGGTTCTCCTAATGGTTCGATAACCTTGGTCTCATCATTGAGGGAAATACCTACCGTTGTTGTGCTGCTTCATACCTTCCTCTTTGGGGAAATACCGACGTAGTTCTAGCAGACATCAAAAGGAATTTCTGGCGCCGTTGCCAGGGAGGGATTGACAACCCTTTTAACACGTTGGGTTGCGAGTATTTGTTATTTGTGTGCAGGTGCTGTTTATGAAGTGTTGTTTGGTAGTCCTACTGGTTTGATACCATTGGTCTCATCAGTGAGGGAAATACCTACCATTGATGTGTTGCATCATCCCTTCCTCTTTGGGGAAATACCGACGTAGTCCTGGCAGACATCAAAAGGAATTTCTGGCGCCGTTGCCGGGGAGACATCATCAACATCTACCAGGTTCCTAATCACAAATCTCATCTCCTCGCAATTTACATTATTTGCCATTTGCCTCTCATTTTCCTCTCCCCCACTTCACAAAATTTTGTCGTTTTATTCGCCCTTTTTTTCGTTCGCCATTTTCTTGCCGGATCTGTTTTTAAGTGCAATCTTGTTGTGTAGTCACAATGACTCAAGAGAACACCAAGTTGTGTGATTTTCTTAGCACTCCGATTGCTCCTCCCGCCACTAGGCGGGGACTTGTGATATTAATACCGCTTTCCTAAATCTTGTTATGAAAGATCAATTTTTCGATACTCCTAATGAGGAAGCCGCGTCCCATCTTAACACATTCGTGGAATTATGCGATATGCAAAATAAAAAAGATGGGCACTGAAGTTGAAATTATTCCCATTTTCTTTGCAAGATCGTGCGAAAATTTGGTTTTTTCTTTGCCTCGCAAAGTATCAATTCTTGGAATAAGTGCAAAGATGCTTTTATTACTAAGTATTTTCCCCCACGAAAATTATTTCCCTTAGAACCCAGATGTGACGCCCCCGATTCAATCGTACACTAATCATACATGCAAATGTGTACGATCAAGATCAAGGACTCTCGGGAAGATATCACAATACAACTCTAGACACAAATTAAAATAATACAAACTTTATATTACAAGCCATGGGCCTCGAGGGCTCAAATACATAAGGTCGAATACACAAGACTTAGCGGAAGCAACAATATCTGAGTACAGACATAAGTTAGACAAGTTTGCCTTAAGAAGGCTAGCACAAAAGCAACATCGATCGAAAGGCAAGGCCTCCTGCCTGGGAGCCTCCTAACTACTCCTGGTCGTCGGCGGCCTCCACGTAGTAGTAGGGATCGGCGGTGGCATCCGGCTCCTGGGCTCCGACATCTGGTTGCATCAACCGGAAAGAAGAATAAAGGGGGAAAAGGGGGAGCAAAGCAACCGTGAGTACTCATCCAAAGTACTCGCAAGCAAGGATCTACACTACATATGCATCGGTGTCAATGAAACGGGTAGTATATGTGGACTGAACTGCAGAATGCCAGAAGAGAAGAGTAAAGCCTAGCCTATCAAAGACTAGCATCTTCAAGTAGCTCCAAGCATCTTGCAGCATTCAGAAGAGTACAGAATAGCATAAAGTAAAGTAGTAGTAGTGTTATCAACCTCGGCCAAAGATGCTTTCTCGACTCCCTATGAGAACGCAATCCCAGAGCCATACTATCCAGTTATCACCTCAAGTATCTAGTTCTAGTTGTATCGATCGGGATACAACTCCAAGTGTCCGTTACCGTAGGACAGGCTATCGATAGATGTTTTCTTCCCTGCAGGGGTGCACCAACTTACCCACCACGCTCGATTAACTCCGGCCGGACACACTTTCCTGGGTCATGCCCGGCCTGCCAAACAATATGCCACAACCCGAACTAGGCTTAATAGAGAGGTCAGCACGCCGGACTAAACCTATGCCCCCAGGGGTCATGGGCCATCGCCCCGAGAACTCCTGCATGTTGCGAACGTGGCCGGTGAGCAGACCTAGCTACCTCCTTAAAAAGGCAGGTGCTTACCAGTCCTTAAAATGGCCGGTGAGCAGCCGTCGTCGGGGTCCCACCTCCATGCAGCAGATTTCGGTGCCTCACGCCTCTAGGAGGTTGGATCCCCGGTGACTCACCGTATCAAAAAATGGAAGCAGGGTCTTCCCCCGCGTGCCCCGACGTCATCCGCACAAGTCGTCGACACCACGCGTCTCCCCTCCCTTCCCTGCTCGTGATATTCTTTTGTTTGGAGAATTTCTTGCTACATTGGACTGCTCTCTTCTCCTGTTTCTCGTAATCTGATGATTTTTGTAGCATTTGAGAGGGATTGGTACATTTTTGTTCTGTTTGGATGTCTATCCATTGGAAGAGATTGATATTCCGAGAGAAAAAAAAGTTATTTGTAACTCCTTCCCCATTCTCTTTTTGGGTGTGTTCAACACATCCACTCTAACAACCCTTTTTGCCCAGTAGGTTCATGGAATAGATGCCAAAAAAGGTTTATCAGATCTACAATAATTTTTTAAAACAAACTATTCAAAAAATGAGGAAAGAAGTTCATATATAATATAAGCAAAAGTTCAAAATGTAATAAAACATGAAATTTGTACATGAAAAATTTGTATGTTTCTCCCGTGCCATGGGTGTGGCCCTAGCAGGTGCAGTTCCCCTTCGCTCGGCTCCATCTAGGCACTGCTGTCACAACACATGAGTGCAGATGTTCAACTAGAATGCTAGAGAGGGATTTCTGCGAGAGTTTAGCTGCTATTGTCCTTGGTTTTTGTGTTTGAACTTGTTGATGTCCATGGTTAAAAGATAATGATGTTGCTTTTTTTAGATGGTCTCCCTGTAGATATACCATTCTCCATGATCTTGGAAGCTTCAACATCAGATCAAAACAAAAGCAAAATAATGCTAGTGTGACGCTACTTATGTATGTTGGTACCCAGCTTGATGATGTATTGGTGTGCGACACTTGATGATCTATGGGTTGTGCATGTAGCACATGAAGTGTATGTGTATTGTTGTGTGTAATTTTCTTGAATTTCAGTAGCACACAAAGTTCATGTTTCAGAAATTCATAAGTTCACGTGTACCACATACTGAAGAAATTCATCAATGAAAAAAGGACTGCCTAGGCCATTTCACTGACAACAAAAAATGACTAAAAATGTTGCGAGACAAAAAAATAAAACTTCACAAGATATAACATAGTAAGTTCGTAGAAAATGAAAAAACATAATTTTGTTTTGTAAGTGTAACCATTTCTAAAAAATACCTTGAAGTTCAAATTTAAATAATAGGGCGGTTGAACGTTTATTACAAACCTGTAATTTTTCCCCGTTACTATAGAGTAAACCAAGAAATCAAATATTAAAAATGGAGCAATTTGAAAATTTTATAAAAATGGTGCTTCTACGTTTTAGATAAAATTGGAGAAGTTCAAATTTACATAACATAGAAGTTCAGTTTATTCCAAACTAAGAAGGTCAAATTAAAAAAACTGAGCAGTTTAAAAAGTTTGTAAAATGGATTTGTTGATGTTTTTTTGAAAAACTGGAAGTTCAAATTTAAAGAAGTGAGTGGTTCGATGTTTATTACATAACAAGGAATTTTACCCTATACAAATAAATAACAGCAAAAAGTCCTCATCGAAATATGAAGTTGTTTGATGTTTATAAAAATCTTAGATTTTCCTTGATACTAAAGATTAAAACCATGAAGCTCGATTTTAAAAAACAGAGTAGTTCAATGCATATTAAAAACTTAGTTTTTTCTCTTTACTAAAGAATAAACCAAAAGAAGTTCAACTTTTAAAAGCAGAGCATTTGATATTTATTTGAAAAACCTAGTTTTTTCAGTTACTAAAGAATAAGACCAATAAGATTATTCAAAATAAGGAAGAAGTTCAATGTTTCTAACAAAACTTCCTTTTTCACATTTCTACAAAGCAAATAAAGAAGATGAAAAAGAAAGTTAGAGCGGTTCGATGTCTATAAAACTCAGATTTTTTTCGTTACTAAAGTAAAATAGAGATAAGTTCAAATTGACAACAGACGGAAGTTCATGTACTGCATGGTGTGTGTTTCCTATGAGAAAAGAGGATTAAAAAGGCCAAGTCCAAAAATTATGTTGCTAGAAGTTCAAGTGCACAGACCGGGAAAATTCAAAAAGTTCCTCTTGTTCAACAAGTTTCCACAACGGCAGCTCAAATTAAAATAACAAAAAATAGTTTAGAAAATTTAATTAGAAAATGGATTTCCCCGTTTCTAAAAGAAACCTAGAAGTTCAAATTAAAGTAATGGAGGGGTTCAATGTTTATTAAAAACTCGGATTCTAACCGCTAATAGAAAATAAAACCAACGTGAGGTTCGAATTAAGATAACATTGAAGTTTGGAGTTTATTAAAACCAAAGATTTATATGTTCGAAAAACAAAAACAAAAACCCATGCCATTTTGGGATTTTTAAAACTAACTCATAAAAATGAAAAACATTTCTTGCTAGAAGATCAAGTCCTCGACGAGGGATAGTTGGAAATAGCTACCCACTTTATGCACACATAATTCTCTCTCCTGTTTGTGTCTATGTTTTTACAAATAAATCAAATTTTTTAAAAATGTTGAGGGGATCCAATATTTATGAAAAAACTAGGATTTTTTTGATACTAAAAGAAATAAACCAAGAAGTCCAAATTACAAAATAGAGAAGTTTCATATTTATAAAGAAATTCAGATTTTCCTTGTTAGTAAAGAATAAAAATGACGAAGTTCAAATTAAAATAGAGGAGTAGTTCGATGTATACGGGAAACTCAAATTATTACCGTCTCTAAGAAAAATAAAACTATGAAGTGCAATTTACAAAAAAAATGTTTGATGCTTATTTAAAAACATATTTCCTTTCTAAGAATATGACTAACAAGTTGAAATTAAAATAACAGAGAAGTTCAAAGTATATAAAAAACTCAGATTTGTTGCAAGAAGTTCACGTGCACCTCTGTGCACGGTTCAGAATTTGTATTGCGGGAAGTCCGACCTCCAATTACTTGTTTTAAAATGGCAAAAAATGGCGTCTGACCTTCAATTGCGTGTAATTCGACGTATACAAAAAAATGCGATAGAAGTTCATAGTGAAAACAACGAGAAGTTCAAGTACTGCAAGGAATGCATTTCAGGTCAGAATAAAAGTATAGAAAAATAAAAGCTAAAAAGGTTTGTTGAAAGAAGTTCAAGTGCTCTGTCCGGGGAAGTTCAAAAATTCTTGCGAGAGAGGTTCACGTTGTATTTCCATGTTCAAAAACACAAAAAGTGTTTTTTTTTGCATTTCAAAATAATTCTATCAATCCACAAAGAAGTTCAGTTATTATTTGGGAGCAATTTGATTTAAAATAGAAAAAAATGCAAATTATAAAAATGGAAAAGGTTCATGTACTACATGGTGTGTGTTTAATATGAGAAAAATGAATTAAAAGGCAAGGTCCAATTTTTTGTTGTTACAAGTTCAAGTCCTCGGTCGATGAAGGTTAAAAAATTATTGTGAGAGAGGTTTGTACACAAGGATATCATTTGTGTAACACAGACGAATGGATGAGAAAATTGCAAACGAAAATACGTCACAGAAGTTCAACATGAAAACAGTAGGAAGTTCACCTAGTACACTGAATGAATTTCAGATAAAAAACTTTTAAAAACGTCGCGAGTATGAAAAGATGATCAACACGGGAAATTTGCGTGTTCACAGCAGCTTTCCATCGATATATCACTTACTCGATGCCGGTGAGTGGATAGAGAGCTATGAGCAACAAAAGCTTGTGAAAAACAGACTGAAGTTCAATTAGACACGCCGAGAAGTTCAAGTTCTTCACGCGGTGCATTTTCAAAGAATCTGTCTCGCGATAAAGAAAGAGCGCATGATCTCGCCTTCTTTGAAATTACTTGAAAACAGCTAGGAATGAGAGAAAACCATCAACATGAAAAACTTTTGCATTTTTCGTAGCTTTTCAACGGTATATCATTTGCTCCATTCCGATAAAATTTGTAGAAATTATGGCGAAAAAACATTTTTACCATTTTCAAAATTGACTTAAAACCGTAAGGATTTGGGAGAAACAACATATACCAAAACGTTTTGCATTTCCTCAAGCTTTCCAACGCCATATCGTTTGCTGCAATCGGATGTACGGTTAAAAAATTAGCTTGAAAATACGAACTCGGTGGAACGTGTATCGTTTTCTGAATTACTTTTAAACCGTTCAAAATTAGAAAAAAAATAAACATGAAAAAGTAGCGCATTTTCATAAGCTTTTCAATCCGAAAATACGAACTCGGCTATTCGGTTTGCGAAATTCTACGATTTTCCATATTACTCTTTATCCATAGGGAATTGGAGAAAAGTTTCAACATGTGGAAGGAGCGGTTTTGCAGCAGCTTTCCAATGCCATATTATTTGCCTCATTCCGATAAACGGTTTAAAATGTGATCGAAATACGATTCATATTTTTTGTATGAAGAAAAAATGGTTTTCAAAACTGCTCTCAAACCGCTTACATTTTGCCAAAAATTTAACTTGGGTCATGATACTCGTGTCCATAGCTTTCCGACGGTATATCGTAAGCCCCATTTGCGCAATGTTTGCGGAAGTTCAACCTAGCAACTGGGGGAAGTTGAACGTACTACTGCCGGGGCAGGTCAGGTTGTGATCGGAATTATATATATATATATATATATATATATATATACAGAAACACTATTCTGATCACAACCTGAACTGCCTGAGTAATGCGCCTGAACTTCCCTCTGTACGAACCCAACCTTTGGGTTATCTTCGCAACCGTGCCTTCTACCGCGAGTTTTTTTTATCATTCGTCTTGTTTGTGATGTAAGTGTAATATGGACACGTTTTTTAGAATCTAAATGTTTGTTTTGATTCGGAATCTAGCTCGTTCGCGGGGTGATGAACATGGGTCTGTTACAAGTTTGTTGCATGTACTTGATGTTCTACTATCTCTAACACGGTGAGAATTGGGTTTAGGTACGAGTTTACTATATGTGTTGTTGTTATTTTCGAACGAATTCGATTTGGTGTTCCGCCGCCCTCTGTTCTTCGTCCGCAGGAGTGGTTTCGGCCGCTGTTGTAGATTTGTAGTTTTTCAGTTCAAATTTGCGGCGGATTTGCGTGCATTAGTGAGACTGAATCCTTCCCGTGTTGTTAATTTGATTATGCGGGCTCATACAAATCGAAATCCGTCGATTGGATCTTCTGCCTCTCGCTGTGTTTTTCTGTTCAAGGGACAACATGATGAGAATGATTTTCATGTTTATCTAGAGCATGATGACATTCGAAATGGCGGTTGAATCCTTCCCCCGTTGTTAATTTTATTTGGCTGGCTCATTCATTCCGAAATTGTGGATTGGACCTTCTGTCTCCCGCAGTGGTTCGTTGTTCGAGCGGACTGCCTGATGGCGGATCATTTTTGATGTTTTATTTGACGTGTTGGAATTGACCCAAACGATTAAATCTGGGAACCAAATTTGATCGGGGTTGTTTTTTCAATCATTTTACATTCCGTTGCACAAGCTGGACTGCTATAACGTTCGTACTTGAACTTCTGTATTCTTTACGCATGCTTTTAGGAGATGAGGCAATACGATCTAGTCTGTTGTAGTTGTTATATAAAAAATCAAGTATGTTTTATGTAGTTGACTGGCATCATGTGTGTAACTGTGGAGCTGGACCATAGGCACATGCATCCTCTTTTCCTTTAATCTATGTTTTGGGATAGTTTTTTGATAATCCACTATCTTTAGTAGAAGCTGTACTTCTTTTTTATTAATTGTTGAACTTCTGGTTTTCCACATTGCATTCCACATTTGCAAGGCGAAGGTGCATGGTGCTCTATATTTTCTTTGTTTGTTTTTTTATAATTTTAATTCTTGAGATGTTCTTTTTAGACTTTGTCTCGGGAGCAATCATGGGATTAGCCCAAGTATGCATGCACTTTTTCCAGATCATCTAAGGGTCGTTGTACAAGCTGGACTTCTGTGTTATTCATACATGAACTTATGTTTTTCTTCTTTGCAAGGTAATGCAACAAGTCCTCTGTATTTCTTTATTTTTTATGTTATTTTTCATTCTTTGCATTGGTTTGGATTTTTTTGACTTAGTCCCATGAGCAACCATGGAATTGCCCAATGGATATGCGTATAGTTTTTATTTTTTCTAGTATGTTTCTGTGCTTATAATAGTTGTTGGTCTTCACTTAATAACTATCCTTAACTTCTGTATGATAATCGTTTTTAACATGTTAATTTGAGGTTTTACAAAACCCCGAACTTCTATATCTTCACTATTTGAACTTCTTATTCATAAGTTTGTTTGTTATTTTTGGATTTAAATATTTGTAGATATTGAAATCGGCATTGCGCCTATTGGCAAATGAGGTAGCGCGAGGCCGAGCAAGGGGAGGGGGTCGGGACCCCCCTCCCCTCCCCTTGCGAGGCCGAGACAGGAAGGAGCGTGCAGTGGGGTTGGAAACAGAATAACCGCATTGCGTCCTATCAAAACCTAGCGCGTAGCAATACGATAGCGCGAGGCCAAGCAGGGGGGAGGGGGGAGGGACCCCCTCCCCTCCCCCTGCGAGGCCGAGACAGGAACGAGCTGGAGCAGGCGACGACGTGGCGTGCCGCGTCATCGCACGTGGAGTCGAGTCTGTCACATCCGTGAGCCCACTATCTATCTGAGGGGTGTGGCTCTGGGGTACGTGCAGTGGGGGTGGAAACGGAATTACCGCATTGCGTCCTGTCAAAACCTAGCGCGCAGCAATGCGGTAGCACGAGGCCGAGCAGGGGGGACGGGGGTCGGGACCCCCCTCCCCTCCCCTTGCGAGGCCGTGACAGGAACGAGCCGGAGCAGGCGAGACGCGGCGTGCCACATCATCGCATGCGGAGGCGAGTCCGTCACATCCGTGACCCCACTATCTATCTTAGGGGTGTGGTTCTGGGGTGCGTGCGGTAGGGGTGGAAACGGAATAACCGCATTGCATCTATCAAAACCTAGCACGCAGCAATGCGGTAGCGCGAGGGCGAGCAGGGGGAGGGGGGTCGGGTCCCCCCTCCCCTCCCCCTGCGAGGCCGAGACAGGAACATGTCGGAGTAGGCGGCGACGCGGCGTGCCGTGTCGTCGCATGCAAAGGCGAGTCCATCACATCCGTGACCCCACTATCTATCTTAGGGGTGTGGCTCACGGGTGCATGCAGTGGGGGTGGAAATTGAATAACCAAATTGCGTCCTCAAAACCTAGCGCGCAGCAATGCGGTAGCGCGAGGCCGAGCCGCATGTGTACTTTGTGTGTATTTGAATTTTGAACTTCTATATTGTTTATAAGTTGTGTATTTTAGTTATATATGGACTTCATCTGTTTTTGTATTTGAACTTCTTTTTTTTGTTTCTTAGTGTTTATTTATTCATATGCCTTTACTTCTCTGATTATGGTACTTGAACTTCTATTCTTTATTTTTTGGAACTTCTTTCTCTTGTTTGTAGGTGCTTATTTGTGTATGTATTTTTCTTCCCTTGGTAGAGTACTTGACCTTTCTTCTTGCAATCAACTTTTTCTTTTAAGGATACCAGCAGATTTGTTATGTGATCTTAACTTTTAAAAATAGATGCATTCAAATGGTGCATTCATTTATCAATAGATGCATTTACTTTTTTAGTTGTTGGGGGGTAAAACTGTAATTACCACGGCGCTGCCACACCCCACTACAGAGAGGCATTAAGTGTTTGTCTCCCTCGCCACCACCTGTCAGAAAACCCCCTCCCTCTCGCTCGCTCTCTTCTCCCTCTCTGTCGCTCAGCTGCCTCCAACTCCCCCCGATTTCTCCGCCGATGTCCCCTGCGGTCGTGCATGTAGTAACCGGCGCCCTCGAGCTCCTATTTCTCCCCCATGCCCCACTCTCCCTCGCTCAGCCCGCTCTGTTCTGCTCTGAAGCGTGGGGCGACAACTGCCTGCGCGGTTGCAAGGTGCGCGTGGCTTCGTGGTGGTGGAAGAACCGCCCCGGATGCGTGCGTGCAGGGGTCGTTTGGAGAGGTACAAATGCTCCCTCCCCCAATCCTTGCTCTTAGTGTTCACCAGATCTGACGAAGGCTCTCTGTTTCTTCTGTGTTCTCGCATCCGCCTCCTCCCCTTTGTTCTGATGGTTTGGTTGGAGATTAGGTAGGGTTCTTGTGCGTGTGGTGGATGGATTCCATTCCCCCGTGGTCAGATTTATCTGTGAGATGCTTGTGTGCTGTTTATCCATTCAGACTTATGTGTATTTCATTTTCCCCTTCGGTGATTTCACCAATTAGATGCATGTAAGAAGGGTGTGGTGCTACGGTTGATACTGGATCTGATGCATCTAAATGCGTTAGTGCTATTGATTTCATAGTCTAGATTGTGTCTGTCACATGCTTTCATTAGTTTATGAGTACTTTTTTGTTGTGCTTGCCTATATGTGTTTCTGTTCATCTATCATAATTGTTGATGTGTTTTAGTTGTTTCAACCTAGGGTTAGATTTAGTTGCTTTTTTGTATTGTTGTATGATTCTGTACTTGCTAACTTTATGTAATTTCTCCTCTGTTTTTGTAGGTTGATCTAGGGTTTGGAGTACCATTAATCAAGTGGGTTTTGTTGTCATGCCTTCAAAACCTTCTCCAGGTATTTTAATGTAGTTGCATCTTGTATTTTAAGTTTAAGTTTTGTTATACATGTCAGCCCATATCTTCACTTGGTTGTCTTGTTGGACTGCCCATTCTTAAAAGTATGAACTTCTAGCAGAGGTGATGCGTATGCATTTTACCCTTAGTTTAAGTTAGTAGAGTGTTTCTTGATTTTTATTTGATGAATTTCTAGTGAACTATCTCACCAAGTGTTGTTGGACTTCCCAAATGTTTTCATATTTATAGTGTATATCTTTCTTTTTTTGTGTGATCATTTTCATGGTATTTGTATTTAGTTTGCCTGTGAAAAAGTATTTCTGCTCATGCTACATCTTTTTTATGTGCTACTTGGTTGGTTCACATCGTTGACCTTCTGGTTTTAAATATTGCTTGTTTGTAATGAAATTTGGTTGAGCTTCTGTTCTGCGCATTTGTTTTACTCCTTTGTTATATATTGTTGAACTTCTGTACATTCATCTCATATGTAGTAACCCCTCTGGTGTAGATTGTTCTATATTTAGTATGTAAATTGTAGATTGTTCATTGTGTTTACTGCTTTGTTAGGTATTGTTGAACTTCTGGGTATTGTACATAGATGTAAAAGTAGGACTCCCTTTGGTGTAGGATTGCGGATTAGAACTCAACTGCCCTTTTACTTGCATTTTTTGTAGTTGGTGATGAATTTAATAGTTCTGAAAAAATGCCTGCGATCAAGATGGAGCTTCAGAAGTTAATACTGATGCTCTAATATCTGATGCGGCTCAATCATCCATTATTCCTTTGACTGTGATTGCAGAGTTGTTTCGAGCCTTGAGAATAATTCTAGCCACGATGATCTTGCTTCTGCAGCTCTTGCTTCACCTAGTATGTGCAACTCCTTTGCTTTTTATTTTAAATTCTCGAGCCATGTTTTTAAACTTGTTCCTGTCATATGTTTTTTATTTTTGTTCCTGACTTTTTTTCTTTTTTGCTATGCTTTTTGTCTTCTTGCAGATGTGTCCACAGAGGAGGAAGCTGTGAACACCATCAACGATGTTCTACCTGAGTTGGGTTTATCAGAAAACACTGCTGCTGCCGAGCAGGGGGCTCGGTCAGTCGATGGTTGTGATTCTGTTTCGGATCCTTTGTGCTCTCTTCAGATTTCAGAGACGCAGTCGCAGTATGTTGATGGGACTGAACCTGTCATGCAACCTAAGGATGTGCCTCTTCAGCTCCTTCTGGAGGACCAACGCAAGAGGAAGAAGCAAGAAGATTTCGACAAGAAGATGGCGGGCCGCCTTAAGAAAGGTTCTTATGTTCCTGAATCTGTTGATGTTGTTGAGCTCACGGTTGGGCATTGCTCTGTTGCTGAGGAAGACATGCCGTGTGGCACTGATGGCATGGTTGTCCCTGTTAAGAAGAAAATCAAGAAGACCGCTGCGAGGAAGCATTTAGTTGGTGAAGTTACTCCTCGGAGGAGCCCACGTGTTTCAAGGCTTTCATAACTTGCGGAAGAGGAAGGGCTAGCCCTCGGTGGTATGCCACGCAATATTCCTTGTGTGCTTGCCGCTGCCGCGCCTACACCTTCTCTGCTTGGTGCTGGTGCATCTGGTAAGGGGAAGAAATGTGGCGTTAAGCGCAAGGTTGCACCTGCAAATGTCAACAAGGGTGTCAAGAGGCGTTCTCATGTTAATCCAGAGGACAAGGATGATGCTGATTTCAACGCTTATGACGAGGATGACGATGATGATGATGTTGCCGCTAATCAGGTATGAATGTCTTATGTTTAGTACTTTTGAGAGCATTTGTAGATTTGTTGTCATTTTTGTGTTTTTAACACTGCCTTGGTGTACATAGTTGACCTTCTGCTTCATATAGACGAATAAATTAGCGGAACTGCTTGGCTTATATGGTATTACTGCCTTTGTGTACATAGTTGGACTTCTGGATATATACATGAAGAAATTAGCTTAACTTGTTGGTATACATGTTTTATTACTGCCTTGGTGTACATGGTTGAACTTCTGCTATGTAAATTTCCAACATTTTGAAAGCATCTTTACTTCTGGTCATACATGTTGTACTGCCTTTCTAGACATAGTTGGACTTCTAAAATACATGTTTTGTTACTGCCTTGGTGTACATGGTTGAACTTCTGCTATGTAAATTTCCAACATTTTGAATGCATCTTTACTTCTGGTCATACATGGTTGTACTGCCTTTGTAGACATAGTTGGACTTCTCAAATGTACTGCGTATGCAGGCATTAGTGGAATTTTGGTGTAGCTTGTGTATCTCATTGTTCTGCCTTTTTTCCTTGTCATTGAAATTTTTTCAGTATCAGCTTGTGTATCTCAGTGTTTCTATGCATCATTCTTTCCTGAGTAGTTTAACTTGAAGTTAAGTGAACCTGTTTCTGTGTGGGGGAAGGTTTGTAATGCATGGGTTGTGATGTTTATAATCCCGTGGTTTTATCTTTTCAGGTGTAGCAGCTGTGAGGTGCTTGTGTTTGAATGTTGTGCTTGAATGTTGCTCTTAATTTCTATTTCTTTTGCTGAGCAGATAGTGACCTTGCTGTCGTCCGAAAGAAGGTTGTTGACTTTTATTTCAGTGTAACTAGGCTTAAGAATGATCGTTCTAAGAGGTGAGTGCAGTTGGTCAAAATTTACATCCATCTACCCCTATGAACTGCCTGTGGTTTCATACCTAAACTTCTTTACTCTATGTTGTTGAACTTCTATTTACTTCTCTGGTGCTGAATATCTGGCAATTTTGTACTGCTTGTTGTGATGTAGCTGAACTTCTCTGCTTATATGTGTTATGAAGCTTCTGTTGAAGATGTCGCAATATCTATTGCTCCTCGCGGAATGCTTCGATCTAACGTGGCTGAGGTTGCACTCTATTGTCTACGTGTGAAATACCAGGGATCAAACAAACTCATCTTGCCATATTGGGTTTGTGTAAGTGAACCCTATAGTAATTTCTTTTCTATTTTGTTCCTTACCATTCTAGTTAAAACCTGTTTGTCTCATTTTGTATTTTCATATGTTGGTGTTGACTGCATTATTTTAGGACAAGATTTTCAGAGGTCAATTTGATTCCCGTGTGAGGAAGTACTTCTAGGTGACTGGTCCAGATAGCATGGATGCACATGATTCTGTATGCAATATCTTATTCTTCGTCTCTGTATTAGTTTGCACTGCGATCCACTCTGTTTATATTGTTTTATTTTTCTTTGTACCGTTTGATATTAATTTTCAGTTTTTAATGATTCGTGTGTTTATGTTGCTTCAGGTTGTTCTCCCCACTTTTGACCCGCCTGAAATTCCTACTCATATGGGTGGTGTTGGTCATTGGGTTTCGATATTTCTTGACCTAAAGAATTCAAGGTTCCAGCTTCTCGACTCCCCCTATTGACCAGACGATGACTGTGCGGTATGCCTGTTTTCGGCGGATGACTGATAACATCAAGAAGCTTTGGAACGATGCCAGCAACGACAGGGAGACACCCTTCAGTCCACTTACTATTGACCATTTCCCTTTGGATTGGATTGATGTCCACCAGCAGAATAACAAGTATTAGTTCCACTTTCTCTCTATCACTTCTGTTTAACTGGAGTTGTAAGTAAGTTGCGATGTCTTTTATTCGTTGTCTACCTTTTTTCTCTAACACTATTCTTTTTTGTGTTTGATGGCAGTATCGACTGCGGATTCTTCATCCTTACGACTGTTAATTCGATTCAAGATGGGGTTCTTGCAAATTATTCCCATGAAAATATCGCGGATATCAGGAAGACATGGCTGTACACAATTGCTTCTTCTAACCTATTTGAGACAGACTTCCAAGGTCTGTTTGGCTACTATACATGTAAGCCTTGATACTTCGACTGCTTACCTGTACTCCATCTTTTATTCTACATGAACTTCATTTTTTCTTGAACTTGAACTTCTGCTTGAGATCTGGCTGGGCTGCTGGTTTTAGATGGAGAGGAGCATTTCTTCTACATGAACTTCATTTTTATCTTTTTTTATCTTTCTTGTGTATTTTGTTTCAGTATTTTTTTCCTTTCATTGCTTACTTGGACACGAGCATTTCTTCTACTTGAACTTAAGAGATGATACCTTTCTATGCTTTTGTTAGCTATAGTTGAATGTTTTCCAGTTCATCAGTTTATCTTGAACTGTGCCTTGGGTTGTGCGTGAACTTCATTTAGTTTTTAAATGCAACACATTTTTTTAGGTCAGCTTGAGTAGTAACCATGTCATCTATATTAGTTGGACTGCACATTGTGTTGTACATGAACTTTAGTTATATTTAATGGTCTTTTCTCTTACAGTGGAGCCGTTGGACTTGATCGATTACCACTACTCATTCCTCGGGTCACAGGAATACCAGCCTAGGGAGGAATCGATGAGTACAGCTCCTAGAGAAGATGATAGCTCTTGAATCCTTATTCCTCCCAAGTTGGGGGAGCAGGCTGTTGGTATTTGTGGTGCTCCAAACACCCCTTGCTCCAGGAAGGTTGGTGTAGTCGAAAGTAGAGGTGATTTCGTCGGATGATGATTTTGAGAAGATTGCTTACCCGAAGAATGGTAAATCTGCTGGTGGTACTGTTGCTCGGAGAGGTGGGAAGAATGCTGTCATCACCAGGAGGAAACCGGCAGTTGAGTGTGGCAACATACTTCCTCCAAGAGAGCGTCAAGATTGCCTATGAAGTGGCGTTCTGCTGTCGCTCCCCTAAATAAATACAGTTACCCTCATCTATCCGAGGCCCGGAAGTTGAGACAGTATGTCCTTAGTGAAGATGGTCTGAATAAGTATTTTGAGTGAGTTTTCTTCTTCTTATTTTTGTTGCTGCCAGAGTGCTACTTTGTTCTGAACTTCTGTTGTTATAGTATGTGAAGTTCTGTTTATTTCTCCTTGCCTTGGAGTTATAGTGTCTGAACTTCTGTTGTTATAGTATCTGAACTTCTGTTCATCTCTCCTTGCCTTTGAGTTATAGTATCTGAACTTCTATTTGTTATTGTATCTGAACTTCTAATATTTTCTCCCATCCTTTTAAATTTGCAGCACAAACTAGTGCATGTTTACCATCCCTGGGAATGTAATTGACCTCACAGGACATGTCCTTTATACTTTTTTCGGTAAAGGGCAGCAGATGGAAGGAGACATAATGGATTATCTCATAAATTTGTTGAAGGATAAGCTAGAGACATCTGAGATATTCTCTTGTGCTGACAGGGTTGTACTTAGTCCCTACTTCATACAGGTTTTAGTTCTTTGCACCCCTATCTCCCTTTTTTGCTCTAGTTTTGTTGTAGTGGCATTTGGGGAGGTGTTTTAATTGTGTTTTTGTGAATGCACGGTACTACCTGGAGTATGATTTTTTCGGTGCAACAGTTCCAAAGTTCGATGCAAAAAAATCTGCTAATCTCCTCCGAATATTTGTTCACGAGAAAGGAGACCTTCTTAACACAAAGCTGGTTAGTTTTTCATAACTCTTGCTTTTTGAAATTTTATGTATATCCTTTTGCTAAGTTTGTCAAGAAGTTTTTGTTCATCCCGGTTGTTCAATACATATGCTTTATGGTTTGTGTTCACCATTTCTTTCATTCTTGGCAGTTTTTCGATACTGTTCAAGCCAATTGACACAATGGCGCACTACAGTGTGTATGTGCTGAATAGATATGTAGGAGCATTGACATCCTTGGTTCACTTCCTTACACTAATAAGGGAATGTCACGAAAAAGTTTCCACGGAGACTGCCCAAATATCGTGAGTGTTTCTTATCCTGAACCACCTTTCATATTTGCTTGTTTGACACGAAGTTTATTATGCCTTGTGTTGACAAAATATGTTTATGTCTATGTTTTGGTAATACTGCTTGAACTGACTATCATTTGACAGTTCAACTTCTGGTATTTGTTTAGCTGGATCTTATGCAAGTGTCCCTTTTATGTACCTGAACTTAACTATTTTGGTTAACATGTTTTTGACTTCATCTTATTTGTCATTTCTGGCAGATCAAGAGATTTGTTGGGTTGCTCGAGGAGGTGTACGGCAAGGCTGCGTACAAAGCGAGCAAGCAGCCTAACTGGGCGAATATTGCAAAGAGGCCGACTTTTATCGATATTCCAAAGCAAGTGAATAATGATTGTGGTTTCTTTGCCGTGAAGTTCTGCTCTACATATGATAGCGATGAGCTTGTTGATGATTTTGGTGATGTGAAGGTATGTTTTGTCCTTGTTCTTGTCTCATCATCCTTTCATTTTTCCTGTGTGTTTTTGCTGAGACGCTCCTGTTGTGGTTTTAGTTATCCTTTACTAAACTCTCATTTCATTTCTTGTTGGCAGGCTGCTGCAGATGACTGGAAGGCCGAGTTCATGCACACTCTAATCTTTAGCGAGAAGAATGAAATCCTGTGTACAGCCCTTCCTAAAGAGATCCGGTCCTTGGGCCCGTGAATTCGAAGCACTAGTTTCATTGTAGATTTGATTTCGTAAAGATTTAGGTTTGATAATGATTGGAACAATTTCCTAAAATATCATTTCAAAAGTGGAATAACATTCTGCACATTGACATGACATAAGTTTGCTTTGTTTAATTGACCTAGTCTAACTGTTCATCGGCCTTGCGCTCCTCCCAGGCTTTGGTTGTAGTGGTTTTTGCTTGACATGTACCTCTTCCTCTTCATCTTCCTCTTCCTCTTCCTCTTCATCATCCTCTTCCTCCTCCTCTTCGCATTCCACTTCCTCTTCCTCTTCGTCTTCCTCTTCTTCGATGGTGTATTCATCTTCGTCTTCCTCTTCATCTTCCACCACTTTCTTGTAGCTGGCTCTAGGTTTTGCTTTCCGTTTCTTCTCTGGCTTTTTGCTTGCCTTTTCAACATCTGCGCGCTTCGGGCATGTTCTTGCATTATGTGGTTCATACTCCTTGCATATGCTACAAAGCCTGCTGCTTGCTTTCTGTGGGTGTGGTCCCTTGTTTTGTTCTATAACTTTGGGCTGCTGTTTTTGAACTTTGGGTTGCTTGACCTCCTCGGCATCATTTCTTTCTAGGAGTGTTAGACATGTGAGCTTGTTGTGTCCGTCATCCTTTTTGCACACACTAGATCATCTCTGTCCATGTGGCACTCCGTTCTCATCAAGCACGACGACTCTTCCTCCAGGTGGTGCCTTTATTTGAACTCTCTTGTCACTTTTCTTTGCCGCAGAAATTTTCTTCCTACCCTTTGTTTCAGAGTACAACGGCAATTTCATCGTCTCTTGCTGCCGCTGCTGCATTATCTGGTCAACACCCTGCTTGCATTGGTTGGATTGAGTAGCGGCCTGGAGCATTTCAGCTGCATAATAATGAAGGTCATCTTCAATTTCAGCGTCCTCTTCAGCCATCCTTTCGTCAGCATCCGCTCGATTTGCTGAATGTATTGCATCAAGCTCTTCCACGAGCCTGTTGAGAACATAGAAGGCTCTGTCATATTGCTGGTCACATCTCATTGCTTTCTTGTTAACCATCAAATTTAGCTGCAGCAAGATGTCTTGAGCTGCCATCCGATGCAGTTGTGTTGTAGTCCCTTGTATCAAAGGTTGGCTGTGATTTTGCAGTCTTTGTGTACCGTTTGAGGATATACTTGTCTGGAAATTTGTCAGGCTTTAGGTAGTCCAGTATGTTCAGGATGTGAAGGCAGAACAGGCCTGCAGTTTGTGAGCTAGCAATGAGTTTCATATATTTGATATGATACTACTTGTTTAGCTATTTAATGAGTTTGTTTTTCCGCTCACCTGTGTGTGTCCAAAGCTTGCATTCACAATAGTATATTTCATTCCCTAGGTCAGCTACAACCTGGATTTCATGCTTTGAGCAGGCAAATCTGTCTTCATCATCATGGCCAGCCTTGTTGTGGTAGTACACAAGGTACTTAGTGGCCTCTGATGTAGGCTTTGCACGAAATAGCGTGGCTTTTCTCATCCTAGTCCTCATCTCAGTGTACACGGCTCTCGTGTACTGGATAGCCATGTCTTACTTGTAGCCGTAAGTAGTTTTTGTCACATGATTGGTCTGCACATGTCAAAAAATTAAGATATTAGTCAAAGCAGAGTCATGGGTTTCATTTTTTAAATTCAAAGTGCACATGTTGAAGGAAAACACAATATGATGGGGGTGTTTTTTTGTCTTCATACCATGCTGGTCATTGTTTCCTCGTTCTCCTTCTGCATCCGAGTTTGTATGCACGCATTTACCCGCCTAGCAAAATTCTGTAGGTTCTGGGTCCCCTTGATAAACCCTCTCTTGATCACGTGATTCATGCTCTCGCTTCGTTGTGTGAAAGTCATTCTAGGACAAAAAATGTTCTTGTAATATGCTGAAATCCACATTTTCCTATCACTCCACAGTTTCATCATCATCTAGTCGTTCTCCAGGTTGTACTTGTGGACGACACTGGTGCGCGTCGGTCCTAAACAAACAGCTTAAAACCCCTCTCCGTGACGGCATTTGGAACCGTCGCCAAGTGAGTGTGGGCGATAGGGGGGTCCTTCCCACACGACCCAGAAACCGTCGGGGATAGGGCCCCTACAGTACTCCTACTCGTTTCTGCTTGCATTGCCATCGCAGTCGGTATTCCATGCTGCTACGTTTATGATGCGCGGCCCATCACAAACGGTTCACTATTATAGAACGTGTATGATGCGCGGCCCATCACAAACAGTTCACCATTAAGAAGATTAGCTAATCGTCGTACGAGTGTCAGACAGGATTATGAAACGTCGGACAGTCGTAACATCGTCATACATGACAACTATCGCACACGCTATTCTGTGGTGCAACGTTTACGATGTATACTTCATCAGAAACAGTTCATGGTTGTGAATCGTGTACGATAAGGCAACTAACACAAACATTTAGTTTGCCCGCGCCGTTTGTGATATTGTCTGACATCGCACACGCTTTACAAACAGCAACTATGTGCATGCTTGCACACGTTTCCTCTCTGTGAACCGTCTCGGATTATGGTGCATATCAAAAACGTTTGTGTTTTACCAACCGTGTCTGTCGTAACAACCTGGAGAGCGTAATTTCACCATAATTTAATTGCTGCTTTTCCAAATTGTACCGGATTTGGATGTGAATTTGAATGTATGCTACAACTTTATTCATATCCATCAGGTTCAAACAACCAATGCATTATTCGACTCATAGGTACATATGTTCAAGAATTACATAAGAACCAAATAAAGAATGATGAACCACAGTTGTATACTTGTACTATTAAAGACGGTAAAGAAAGAGGCAAAATATATTCTGGTTGCTGAACAAGGTGAAGCGGAATGCCCATATTGTGCCTTCCTCCATGCAGAAGGCACGCACGACTCTAGTCCAACCCCTTGTGATGGCCGCCCGCCCATCCTTCACGGTCTGCATGAAAACATCTAGATAATCATCGTGTTCTGGTAGAAATACTTTAACCTTTGCATGCCCACCAATCATGTAGTTTGAGAGGTAATCTTGAGTAAACTGCTTTAGCAACCACTACAAAGGAATAAGATTTCAGACATTGTCATCTAACACAACTCATTATGGGCAGTAAAAAGAAGGCTGCAGAGTTCTTACTTACCATCCTGCAGTTCACTGTTGTCTTGGATAAAGTGTAAACAAATTGTTTAATTGCCATCTTTGGACCCATTTTACTAACATAATCTTTTTCAGCTTCCTCACTTGATGCTGGTTCATCGATATCTCATTGCCCCATACGCAGAAAGGGTCGAAACGCGGATCTTTACCAATGACATATGTACCTAAAAGCACCAAGTTAATATTAGAAGCTAAACAACAATGGCACAATGATGTAGTACAACACTCTTTTAGAATATGTCTATATATACATCCGTATGTGGTAGTCCATTTGAAATCTCTAAAAAGAGAAATATTTAGGAACGGAGGGAGTATCTTATAACATCCAATATACTCACATATTAGATGAATTAACATCTTATATTATGGGCCGGAAGGAGTTTAGTTCGTTCTTAAAAATTATCTGCTGATGTATCCACGAGTTACAGTTAGTTTGAGCTAGTTCGGGCTCAAATAGCCCTAAAGTATATCTAAACATGAGGGCTAGTTTGAGCTAGTTGCATCTATAACCCACCAAAAAAACTAGTATCCAACCCAAGAGGTGCTAATTGGAGCTAGTTCTCCTAGTGCATTACTGTCAATCTAACCTGCCATCCAAACAAGTCTTTGGATGGAGTTAGTTCAGGGTTAGTAATGAGCTAGAAACTAACTCTAACCTCTAGCTAAGTTGAGTATCCAAACAGGGATGTGTTGTTGATGTTGCTATTGCTGCTCTTCTATGTATATCTAGACATCATTAGAACATTAATGTAACACTCTTCCTTGTTGCTATGTAGCCTAGGATTGCAAATTTAGACATTAAGTACAGTGCATGTTGCTATGTAGCCTCAGATATATTACATATGGCCCTAGTTAACCTAAGGAAAAATGGGTTGCAGATATATTCAGTTAAAAGTCCGATTCACCGATTAGTCCCTTATCAGCCGCCGGCCTATATGGTACCAGCTACGGATATCCTGAATAGCAGATATAAGCCATGGGATGAAACTAACCTCAATGGAAAACAGTAGTCGTTCCAAAAATTGTCCTATGTAGGTACATCAAGAAGCATGTTAAGCACAATAGGCTAAACATCAACCAAAATTACACATGGCAGCCAAAATAATCTCCAAAAGATAGCTTCAGTGTGCAGGTTTAAGCACGCTAGTAAAGCAAAACAAGTGGAAAGGTGTGCTAACTGCAACAGGCCTAACATTTAACAACAAGCTAACATGGTCATTCAAACTGGTATTGTGCCGGTCTAAGTACACAGGTTATGGTTAAATAAAAATGGAAAGGCGTGTTAACTACAAGATGCAACAACCAAATGTAGTCATTCATAGTGGTATTGTTGAGACTGGTACTGATGAAATTGAACTGCACAATTCATACTTGCACATATAGAACATCACGTTGTGAATAACTGGAATAAACAAGGCATACTACAAACAACCAAAGATAGCATTTGAAACTGAACATATGCTAACTACAAAGAACCGAACAATCAAAAAACTTTAAAAGAGGCATATGCCAGCTATAATAGGCTTAATAGCAAGCAAATATATGCATCCCTATCGGTATGTTTAAAACTGGATTGATGAAATGTACTGCACAGTAAATAATTGCACATATAGAGCATCACATTGTGAACAACTGAAATTAACAAATCATGGGTTTCCTCACTTGTCACAGATGGGCTCTTTCCCCTTGGAAGAGCATGGCTATAGGGTGCCCTTCCTGATGTCGCAGACGGGCGCTTTTGTCTTGGAAGAGCAGATGGGCTCTTTCCCCTTGGAAGAGCTGGAGAGGGTGCCCTCCTCGTGGTCGCCGTCCATGAGGTCTGACTTGGAAGCTGTGGATCCCAAGCCAGCGTCGCAGAACGTGTCCTTTAGAAATGAGAAAAGGGCTCGATGGCGATGTAGAATGGCAAATAATTGACAATGAGCCAGAGGAGATCAGCGGCGGAGCCATGGATGAGATCGACGGCGGTTGAACCCGAGGGGTTGGGGGTGGGCCACTTAACCAGTGACACAGCCCGCCTTAGGGCGTCGCTGTCTATGACCTCGTTGTCGTAGCCGGCAGACGAGACATGCCCGCATACTCTAGCCCGCTGCTTGAGTGCCTGCCGCCAGTAATGGTCGGCAGCTTCCTCGGCGACGTCGGGCGAAGAGACCGCTATACACCTCTTTTGGGCCAGTCGCTCCTCGAGCTCCACGGGAAGCGTAGCCGGGCTTAGGTTGCGACGCTCTGGAGTGGGGGATGTGGATGGGGATCTGTGGGAAAGGGGGCATTTGACAGGCGTCATATAAGAAAATCAGGGCGGCCTGGGTATGGAGATCGGTTTGTAAGCTGCACGGGCAAACCGGTAGATGTTGACAATGGAGGCCTTGCGACGGCGGCAGCAGCAGTGGTGGCGGGGACTTTGCTAGGGTTTTGAGCGAGGGAGGGGGTGTGTGTGTGCGCACACGCGCACGCCCCGAGGAGGTTTTGGTGTGTGTGTGTCTATGGAGGGGGGCGCGGGGTGTTTGAGGAAATGACGCGGGTACTGAAAATTTTACTACGCGGGAGTCAAACGCGGGAGTGAAATGCCGGGCTATTGAAAATTTTGATGATAGTGCATCACACATGGTTCGGAGATAACAACCGTGTGTTATGAAAAAGAAAAACCCTCGAGGCGGGCAAATATTTTTGATGCAGGCGGGATTGGGAACAAGAAACATCACACACCGTCCAGAGATAACAACCCTGTGTTATGAAACAGAAAAACCCTCGAAGCGGGCAGATATTTTTGAGAGGGGGAGCCTTGTGGAGCCCAATGTACTGTGCGGATGTGTGCGTGACAGGTGCACCGGCGTGGCACACAGTTAGTTTGAGTGAACCGTGTCTCTTGCATCATCCGACTTGCATGTGGACCAAATTTATGTATCAAAAGGGTGATTTGATTTTCAAATACCAAATGCAACTTCGATATGGCACCTCTCTCGCAAAGCACACGGTATTGCTTGCTCCCACCCTCTCGTGTCAGCACGAAGGGAATCCTAAGCTATGAATGCATGCCCCCTCCCCCTCAACCGAGGTTCACCTAGCAAAGTGCAAAGTAGCTAGCAGCCCCCTCCTCCCTCGTGTCGGCACGAAGGGAATCCTAAGCTATATATGAATGCATGCCCCCTCCCCCTCAACCGAGGTTCACCTAGCAAAGTGCGAAGTAGCTAACAGCCCCCCTCCTCCCTCATGTCGGCACGAAGGGAATCCTAAGCTATATATGAATGCATGCCCCCAACCGAGGTTCACCTAGCAAAGTGCGAAGTAGCTAGAAGCCCCCCTCCCTCGTGTCGGCACGAAGGGAATCCGAAGCTATGAATGCATGCCCCGCAGCCGAGGTTCATCTAGCATAGTGTGAAGTAGAGCTAGCAGCACCCCCCCTCCCTCGTGTCGGCACGAAGGGATTCCTAAGCTATGAATGCATGCCCCCCAACCGAGGTTCACCTAGCGAAGTGCAAAGTAGCTAGCAGCCCCCCCCCCCGTGTCGGCACGAAGGGAATCCTAGCTAAGCTATGAATGCATGCCCTCCCCCCCCCCAACCGAGGTTTGCCCTAGCAAATTGTGAAGTAGGTAGCAGCCACCCCTCCCTCGTGTCGGCACGAAGGGAATCCTAAGCTATGAATGCACATGCCCCCCCCAGCCAAGGTTCACCGAGCAAAGTGCGAAGTAGCTAGCAGACCCCCCTCGTGTCAGCACGAAGGGAATCCTAAGCTATGAGCATGCCCCCCTCCCCCACCAACCGAGGTTCACCTAGCGAAGTGCGAAGTAGCTAGCAGCCCCCCACCCCCCTCGTGTCGCCACGAAGGGAATCCTAATTAAGCTATGAATGCTTGCCCCCCAACCGAGGTTCACCTAGCAAAGTGCGATGTAGCAACCCCCCCCCCCCCCCCACACACACTTTCAGTCGGTGGGCCAGAGAGGCATATATCTCACCAAGATGGATCGTAAAACGGACTAAGAATAATCCAACTTGGCCATACAACCTCTCTCTTGTTGTTGGTCAAAGTGATGTCCGTCCATGCGACCCCGGAGATGGGCTAGCTCGCCAATAATCACGCAAGTAGCTAGTCCCCGAAGACAACCACTGCATGCGTGTGGCCCAAACATATGTACGGAGAGGTGTATTTTTGAGTAACAATGAACAACTTTGATGTGGCGCCATGATTTTGAACTAGAAATCCCCACACTGAGTGACGGTTAGGTTGACGATGCATATGCATGTTACACCACACTTCAAGCCAACGACAGGGATTCATATATGCATGCATGCATAGTATATGCGCTCAAACTTAATTAGGTCTGAATCTCACCATGACCTATACTACGATAACACTAACCAAATGAAGAATCCGCCATGGTAACCTATCTTGTTGTTGGTGAAGGTGATCATGGATGTCCACGCAGGCCCACGAATATATAGGCTTGTCGCTGATAACCACGCGAGGGAGTGTATCGTTCAAAGGAAACCACTACATGCATATGTATGCAGGTGATGCGTGCATGCATGTTTGAATACACAACATTGATTTGGCGCATGTGTCAAAAATCATACACTAGCTCCCCACACAGAGCGAGATCGGTTCATGATGTGGTGTCGTTGTATTAGCCACTTCAACTCGATGGGAGGGATTCATGTGTACACATGCATATGTGTGTGGTCAAAGTGTATCATGCATGTCAGCTCAGAGAAAAAATAATCATCCCCTCCTAAGTTAAATTAACCTCTCTTGTTGTCAGGCAAAAAGAAGTGATGGACCAAGCGGGCCCACAAATGGAAAGCATCGCTATCGCTGATAACCGCTTAAGTGGGTGCGAGAGGACAACCACCACCGCTTTGCATGTGGGGCAAACATATATGTTGAATACCCAAAATGCAGAACTTTGATGTGCCACATGCCTCAAAAACCGTAAACCATGCACCCATAGAGAGTGAGGTTCATATCAAGCGTACTACATATGATGGTCCCCTTCCCCCCTCTTCACCGCATACTATATGCTCCTGCCGTAATATATGTACAACCCAAAAGAATCCTCATCAATGGTGAAATTAATTAACCTCTCCTGAGGTAGGTCAAAGTGACGCATGCATGCATGCATGCATCGACGATGGCCTCGTGGGCCCACAGATGGAAGCGTCAAACGTGAGTGTCCTAGCTAGGATATATATGCATGTGGCCCAAAAAGGTGTTGTGTGATGTTTGAATAACCAATTTCAAAATTTTGATGTGGCACGTGCCTCGGTAACAAAAAAGTCCCGACACTGAGTGAGGTGTACTTGTTCACGGACGCATACATATAGTATATATGCTAGTATCCTCCCACCTCTTCGACGCGTACTATATACCACCATAATACAAACAAAAAAGATTATACCTTGCTGGTCAAATTAATCTCACTGACGACTGTTCATCAAAGTGATGGACGACGACCTCGCGGGCCCACAGAAAGCGTCACACGTGAGTATCGAGTGTCGTGTAGGACAACCATCGATTGCATGTGGCCAAAACATTTAGGTATGAAAGGGTTGTGTAATGTTTTAAATAATGATTTCACGACTCTGATGTGGCACCAGCCTGCCTAACAAAACGGCCAACCCACACGGTGGCTCACAACTCGTAGTGTACTGCGAGCCACTCGCCACCCCCAGACGCACATACCCACACACACACCGTGAATCCACCGCAACTACGATGCATGTTACATTAATTATCCCGCGGTGAACATACATGTTACCAAAGGAGGGACGTTTTAATTTCAAAAAATTCACAGAGATCATTAAGACATTTTAGTACATTTATTGACTTTCTATGGTTATAAATTCCAAAAATAAAATTTGAGCTACATGCACACGTGACAGTGCACCTAAATGGATTGCAAAAACACATGTGTCTCACTGGGTGCATGTTTACTCCCCGTGCAACAAATTTCAAACATTGAGAATCTTGATTTTTAAATTCTAGTATATCCAAAACTTATTTGAAGTTCATGAAACTTATCATGTTGTCATATGAACACCAATACAAAGTGGTTTTACTTTTTTTGGTAAATTTGAGACCCGTTTTGACGTAATCTTTATCTAATTACAGACGGGAGATTATTAATAATTGGGAACCAATATCCCAAACGGATTATTTATTCGAACCGTAAGCGTTAGACCAACAATGGATACGTGCCATGCTTCGGTTAAGCAATAAAGCGGCAGCATTAATCATCCAAATAGAAAAACAATATACATGCCGCCGCGCAACCCGTGTGGCGTGCGAGCAGGCGTGAGTTGATGGGACGCATGCGAGCAGTCCGCCGCGCAGGCAGACGGGGAGGCGTGCGTGCAAGTGTGTGAAATGACGGAGGCGTGCTCGTTGCGCAGTGTCATCGGGAGGCGTGCGAGTAGCTGTGTGAAACTTTGGTAGGCATGCCAGCAGTCCAGTGCACAGGCACATCGGTAGGCGAGCCATCGGTTTGACCACCGCCCGCCTCTCTCCCACAACTCCCATTACTCCATATTAATGGTGCACCCGAGCGGCCGCACCCCCATCCTCGCTACGCACACACAAGCCACTCTCTCTCCGCTTGCAACCTTGACGCTGCTCTCATTCCTCAAAGCCGTCAGTGTATGAGGATGCCGCCGAAGCGCCCCATCGGAGGGAGTGGCGACGCCGGGGCTGCTAAAGCACCAGAGCACGGCGTGGAGATGGAGACAGAGGTTGCCATCACCGCTGGTGAGTTATCGCTGCACCCTGACGTCGATGACCACTCCGGCGACGACTCCGACGACCACTCCGGTGACGACTCCGACGAAGACGGACAGCTGGTTAATCATCTATACCCATTTATGTGTCAAAAAGATCATACGGTTTCTCTGGTTACTCCTGCCTCTCCCCCTTTTTGGAATAGAAATCATGTGGTTATGTTCTCCCAATCCATGAAATCTGAGTAAGTTTCGTGAGATCCGTGTAGTGTATTGATTGTTTGAATGGTACAAGTGATAAGTGATTAGTTGTTTCATTTGTGCAAATGATTTCTGCTAGTAATCCAACTAGGTTTAGTGTTCGTGCTAATAATTCCTAGCTAGGACTTGACAATTGATTTTGAATGACCTCCATATGTTTGTGCCATTATTTTGTTCAAGATTGGTCTGTACATAGACGACTGTGCTTAAAAATTGAACCATAATCTCTGAATATGTATAAATAAATAGCCATAAATTCCTAATCCTACTTCATGGCATGTAATCAGTGATTTGATGCCAAATTTGTTTTACTATATGTATATGTGCTGTCTGACGATGTGGACAGCAAGGATGAAGATGCCCAGAGGAGATACAAGAGGCGAATCCTGAGGGAGCTTTATGTGGGAATGCATAACAGGCGTATTAGGACCTAGAACGACGGCTATGGATGCCCATTTTGCAACCAAAAGATTCATTACGCGTATCTAAGTGTTCTTGTGCATGCAAGAGGACGGGCCGTTGGCTCCTTCAAGCAGAAGTATTCTTGCAGGGTGGCGCACGGCGCGTACGCCGAGTACCTGGAGAAGCTTCAGGATCGTGCCGGCCGCATGTGAGATGAGATGTGGGATGGGTCGAACTATGTACGTGTACGCTTATTATCTACGTCTGAGTATGTTAAATATTTCGCCAAATATTGTTAAAAATTACAACGGGGGACAAATAAACCAGGATGGAGGTAGTACGTCAATCACACACGGTTCCCAAAATTGGAACCATGTGCAATGACTATCATTTTGCCTGCTGCGTCAATCACACATGGTTCTCTCTAGCAAACCGTCGCCCCCAAAATTCTTTGTGGGACAAAAAACCCTCACCGCCCAATTCAAAAAAGAAAAAAGAAAACCCTCACCATACCCACGTCACAAAAACCCTCACCCCGCCCGCCACCCACCTCGGCCCCTCCGGTACATTCCCCATTCACACCTGCGCAAGCTCCTCCGTGTCTATGCCATGGCACCGCCTATCGCGGCGGTAAACACTTAGCTCGCCGCCTGCCGCTGCCGCCAGGCTGCCGGCAAAGGCCACCGCATTTCGCCACTTCCGCTTGCCGCCGCCTATCGCATCGACTTTCTCGACGCTGCTCGCGGTGGACCCAGCTCCGCTCAGTTGGGGAATCTGCCGTATTGATGGTTCTTTCTCATGGACGATAAGGTAACTAATTTAACGAGATATTATCTCATATCTTATCCCAGTTCATCTGCCTCCTTTAATCACCCGGCGGAAATCATCGTGAATTCATTTTTATTCGAGCTGATTTGAGGGTTTTCTTTCATTCATAGAATGTATAGTGCGCCAATACTTCAGGACTTGGCGACCACCGCCAGAGATTCCATCTCATCATACCAGATAACTTGAGGACGCGCGCGGTATGTTGAATCTCACCCTAAATCGGTTCGCATGGCCTACTTTCCTGAACATATTCTAAATATTGCTACATTTGGATAAAAGGTGCCACATGCACCATATACGTCAAAGGGGATTTTTCCCCTCTTCTTTCTATATTAGGCAAATTAATGATGTATTGTTCTTTAAATTACTCTCATATTTCCATGACATCATGTTTACCCTATCAGTTTAATTATAGACTTTTGTCCTTCGATTTCAATTGCTGTACAGTTCTTTCAATTTGGGCCCCTATTTGCATGTTACCATATTTTCTTTAACAACCCTACCATTTTCTGCAGGACATCTGTAGCGACCCAACCTCAAACGGTCAAGTCTCCGTGCTTCAGTTTCATCCCTGGATCGGTAATACTGACACACACAGTACTCGAAGGATTTATAACAGAGTAGCAATCACACACTTATTACATCGAATGTCTCAAAAGAGAACTTATTACAATAAATATGGCTTAAGGCCATCTAACACGATAACAGCGGAAGGCTTGGAAGAAAAAGTGAGTCCATCAACTCCAACGGCATAGCTGAGTGCATGACAACGACCTATCGCACCTTTACTCGTCGTCTGAAAAGTCTGCAACATGATACGTTGCAGCCCGAAAATGGGTCAGCACATGGAATATGCTGGCGATATAACATAGTAGAGCAATGAGCAGATAAATGCTATCACTGCATGCATATATGGCTGGTGGAGGCTCTATGGTATATGATTTTGCGAAAAGCCAAATTTTCCCTTCAACAAAGGAATAAGTTTTATTTAACTATCATGGTGGTTGAAACATCATTGGGAAGGTAACTCCAACTCAATCCCAATTAAAAGTAATTATCAACCCAACAAATTAAATTAGAGTGATGAGATACAATAGGATAATCCAAGTACTAGATACTCAAGATGTCCATAACCGAGGACACGGCTAACCATGATTAGTTTGTACACTCTGCAGAGGTTTGTGCACTTTTCCCCACAAGACTCGATCTCCTCCATTGGGTTTCTTGCACTACATGGTGTTTGAGAAACGGATGACCGAGACACAGTCTTTCAGAAGCATTAACTGGTTACTCTGGGTGGACAGTTACACCTACTTCCCTCTACATCTGCTAGCCCACCACTGAAAGAGGTCACACAACATACTCAACTATGCCAGAGCCCATAATGGCTTGTGGCTGCACACGGAAGTTTCTAGCATGAAATATCTCACGATCCCTTTGAGCCTGGGTGGCGGACCGTAGGAGGATCACACGGTATATCCCCGGGATCTCCTAGGACAACACTGGATTCCCCAGGTGCCCAAACAAGCAATCCACCCAGATGTGTATTAAAGTTGCCACCTTAAGTTGAACCAATAATTAACAACTCTCATCTGTCATGGATACACTCAAACCCAATCCACGTCTACGAGCATAGCATAGCAATATAAGCATATGTAGAAGTAACTCCCAAGAGTTTGATATTAAAACAGGTAATAGGTTCTACCTCGACATCTACTTCCCAATACCCACAAGTTAAACTCATCCTAATCATGCAAGGATTTAGGATTGTAACTAATGCATAAAAACTGGGTATTAAAGGGTATGATCAATGTGTTACTTGCCTTGCTGACGATCCGCAAAACCTAGTGACTCATAGTAGCATGCTTCGCACTCCGGGAATTCTATCGCAAACAAACAATAACACACATAATAAATCAAGCAAAGATGCATGGGTAAAACTCAAATAAGAAGATCTAACCAGAAAGTTCAACTTAAGAACTCCGTTTTGCAAAAAGAATCAAATCAAACGAAGCAACGAAACTCAAACTGTGAAAGAAACAAGATCCGATTACTAATATGGACTAAAGTCAAATTTTACAGTACCAAAATCTTGCTCAAGTTGGTTAAACAAAAAGAGGGCTTCGAGACGAAGATCTAGGCGCTTGAATCGCCTGATTCCGATAAACGAGCAAAAAGATAAACTCAAATGCAAATCGGGTCAAAAAATAACGATCGGAAATAATCGCGAAAACCCTGGAAAAAGAAGAACAGACGAACAGGCTAACGAACGAACATTTGCTGTCTGTGACTAATGGGTGAACGGCGTTCGTTTAAACAAATGAACGGACGAAGGTCCGCAAAACAAATAAACCGACGGAAAAAACGATCTAATGAATTAAACCGGAAATTAAAAAAACGGATCTAGATCTAGGGTTTACCGAAATAAACCGACAAAAGAAAAAACAGCAGCGGCGGCGGCGGCTAACTCCGGCGGACGGTGGAGCGGCTCCAGCGGCGCGGCGAGGCAGCGCGGCGGCGGATGGCGGCGCGACGGCGGCTAGGGTTTGGCGGCGGGGTGGGCTGCGGCGGCGGTGGGCTGGCCGGGTGGGCTGCGGGTAGGGGGGCGGCTAATAAAGCCCCGGGCGGGGGCAGAGTCCGGGTCGCCCATGGCCCGGTAGGTCGGTCGACTTCTTTTAGAAAAACGTGTCGCAGAAAAATGAAGAAAAGAAATACTAAATGGACTCCAAAAATCCGGAAATAAATTTTCCTCGTCCTCTAAAAATATGCCGACAGAGTGAACATTTATTTGGGCCTATAATGCAATTTTGAAAAACGCGTATTTTTCCTAATTCAAATAAAATTGCAATAAAATCTGAATAAAATCAAATATTTGATTTTAATATTTTTCCTCCAATATTTCATTTATTTTGGAGAAGTCATATTATCCCCTCTCATATATATATTTTTATATAAAATATTTTCGAAGTGAAAATAAATTAAAACCAAAGTGATCCTTGTTTCAATATTTGATAAATTCAAATATGAAAGTTGTGACATCCCCAACTCTCTCTGAGGGTCCTTGAGTTGCTTAGAATTTCGAGGATCGCAAACGAAAATGCAATAAAATATGATATGCATGAATGACCTATGTATAACATTCCAAATTGAAAATTTGGGATGTTACAAACCTACCCCCCTTAAGATGAATCTCGCCCTCGAGATTTGGGTTGGCTAGAAAATAGATGTGGGTGGTCTTTGCGCAGATCATCCTCTCGTTCCCAGGTGGCTTCATCCTCCGTATGGTGGCTCCACTATACTTTGCAAAACATGATAACATTGCTGCGAGTAACCCGGCTGGCAAACTCTAGAACCTTGACAGGTTTCTCCTCATATGTCAAATCACTATCCAACTGAATCGCTTCCAGGGGCACTGTATCTCTCAGAGGAATATCGAACATCTCTGCATGGCACTTCTTCAACTGGGAAACGTTAAACACATCATGTACTCCTGACAGTCCTTCGGGTAACTCCAGCTTGTAGGCAACTTCTCCCATACGTTCCAAAACACGGTACGGTCCTACAAATCTTGGGGATAACTTTCCTTTAACTCCAAAATGTTTAACTCCTCGAAGAGGTGACACTAGCAGATATGCTCTGTCTCCGATTCCATAGACTACCTCCTTGCGCTTCGAATCTGCACAACTCTTCTGTCGGGACTGAGCTACCTTCAGTCTATCTCGAATCAGCTTAACCTTCTCTTCAGATTCCTTAATCAAATCCGGTCCAAACAACTGGCGGTCTCCAACTTCATCCCACATCAATGGTGCCATCTTCAAACTGGCCTGGTAGCTGTTGCTGTATGAGAACGCCGCGTAGGGTAAATTGTCATCCCAACTAGATCCATAGTCTAGCGCACAAGCTCTCAACATGTCCTCCAGAATCTGATTGACTCTCTCTGTCTGTCCATCTGTCTGTGGGTGAAAAGCGGTGCTGAACTCCAGCCTGGTTCCCAAAGTCTGGTGCAGCTGGTGCCAAAACTTTGAGGTAAACTGTGTTCCTCTACTGATACGATGGTCCTCGGAACTCCATGCAGACATACGATCCTGGTCATGTATATCTTGGCCAACTTCGCACTTGTATAGGTGGTTTTCACTGGGATAAAGTGGGCTACTTTGGTCAAGCGATCCAGTACTACCCAGATAGAATCATATCCCGATCGGGTCCTGGGCAATCCGGTGATAAAATCCATGCCAAGCTTATCCCACTTCCGTTCGGGTATCGGCATAGGCTGCAGTAATCCTGCTGGCTTCTGAAGTTCTGCCTTCACTCTCTGACATACATCACATATGGCTACATACTCGGCAATATCCTTCATCATACTAGTCCACCAGAAACACTCCTTCAAATCCAAATACATCTTAGTGTTTCCGGGGTGTATCGAGTATGGCGAGTCATGAGCTTCTTGAAGTATCAGCTTCCTGATCTCTGCATTATTTGGCACATAAATGCGGTCCTCGAACCACAAGGTGTCATGCTCATCCTCACTAAAACCTTTGGCTTTTCCTTCGCTCATCTTTGCTTTTATCTCAGCAATCTCTTTGTCATCTTTCTGAGCTTCTCGAATCTTTCCCAACAATGTGGACTGAAATTCCATTGCTGCAACAAAACCTCTAGGAACAATCTCCAAACGTAGCTCCTGAGATCCTTGGCTAGCTCTTTTGGCATCCCTCCGCTTACGAGGGTGTTAACATAACTCTTACGACTCAAAGCGTTCGCTACGACATTGGCCTTTCCTGGATGATAATGCAGCTTCATGCCATAATCCTTTATGAGCTCCAACCATCTCCTCTGCCTGAGGTTCAGCTTGTTCTGAGTGAAGATGTACTTCAAACTCTTGTGATCCGTGTATACATCGCAACGGTTTCCAATGAGAAAATGTCTCCAGATCTTGAGCGCATGCACCACAGCTGCTAACTCCAAATAATGAGTGGCATAATTCAACTCGTGCTGTTTCAGTTGTCGTGAGGCATACGATACAACTCTCCCGTCTTGCATAAGTACTCCTCCAAGTCCTAAGCGAGAGGCGTCGCAATACACTTGGAAATCCTTGCGTATATTCAGCAGAATCAGCACTGGGGCTGTAGTCAAATGTTTCTTCAAATCCTGGAAACTTGCTTCACATTGATCAGTCCAATGGAACTTAGTGTCCTTCTTCTACAATGCCGTCATAGGCTTCGGAATCTTAGAAACATTCTCAATGAATCTCCGATAGTATCCCGCGAGTCCAAGAAAACTGCGGATCTCTCCAACTGAGGTGGGTGCCAACCACTCAGTGACTGACTGGACCTTGGTGGGATCCACTGCTATACCTTCTCCTGATATAACATGTCCAAGAAATCCAACTTCCTTCAACCAAAACTAACATTTGCTGAACTTGGCATATAACTAATGTTCCCTGAGCTTCTCGAGAACTAAACGCAAATGCTCCTTATGTTCCTCTTCATTCTTCGAGTATACCAAGATATCATCAATGAAAACCACAACAAACTTATCCAAGAACTCCATGAACACCTTGTTCACCATACTCATGAAATAGGCAGGGGCGTTAGTCAGTCCAAATGACATAACCGTATACTCATATA
>NC_057805.1:264806095-264815729 GCF_018294505.1 Triticum aestivum | reverse complement strand
CCCCGCACCGGCCCCGGCGGGCCGGCGGCGATGTGGGCGCAGGGCGCCACGTGGCGGCGTCCCATTGGCTGCGGGCGGCGGCGGCTGAAACATCCGGCGGCGGCGGACACGTCCGGTGGCGGCGGGGCGATTTGATCTAGGGTTAGGGTGGTTTTTGCCCGAGATTTTGGAGGGGGAGGTATTTTTATAGGTAGAGGGAGCTAGGAGACTCCAAATGGAGTGCGGTTTTCGCCCACACGATCGTGATCGAATGACCGAGAGCATGGAGGGGACTTAGGTGGGTTTTGGGCTGTTTGGAGGGGGGGTTTGCTGCAACACACAAAGGACTTTGCGGTTTCCCGGTTAACCGTTAAAGCACCAAACGACCTCCAAATGGAACGAAACTTGACAGGTGGTCTACCGGTGGTATACCAAGGCCACTTGACAAACCTCAGTCCATTCCGAGAACGTTTAACACCCGCTCACAAAAAGAAACATGAGCGGAGCGCCGGAGGAGGTGGGAGTGTCGGATTGCAAAACGGACAACGGGGAAAATGCTCGGATGCATGAGACGAACACGTATGCAAATGGAATGCACATGATGACATCATATGAGATGCATGGCATGAACAAAATGCAAAACGAAAAACAAAACCCGACCACGGAGGGAAAATCATAACACATAGCCGAAAATGGCAAGAGTTGGAGTTCGAAAAATGGAAAGTTACATCCAGGCTGTTACAACACTCCACCACTACGAGAGGATCTCGTCCCGAGATCTAGGACTAAAAGAACTCCGGATATTCGGAACGGAGGTGGTCCTCGCATTCCCAGGTGGCTTCTCGGTTGGAATGGTGCGACCACTTCACTTTCAGGAATTTGATTGACTTGTTGCGAGTCTTGCGCTTAGTTTCTTCAAGAATAGCAATGGGGTGCTCACGATAAGACAGATCTTCTCTGAGATCAATCTCTTCGAAGTTGATGGTGCGCTCAGGAGTCTTGAAGCACTTGCGAAGCTGTGACACGTGGAACACATCGTGCACGTTCGCGAAGTTGGAAGGAAGCTCAAGTTGATAGGCGAGGTCGCCTCTTTTGCCAATGATCTTGAAAGGACCCACGTATCTAGGGGCAAGCTTCCCTTTGATACTGAAGCGACGAGTGCCTTTCATTGGAGAGACGCGGAGGTAGACATGGTCTCCGATCTCGAAAACCACATCACGGAGCTTACTATCATAGTAACTCTTCTGGCATGATTGCGTGGCTTCGAGATTTTCACGGATGACTTTACACATTTCTTCAGCCTCTGTGATTAAGTCATTGCCAAGAAGTTGGCGTTCACCAGTCTCTGACCAATTGAGAGGAGTACGGCACTTTGTGCCATAGAGGATTTCGAATGGGGCCTTGCCCGAACTCGCTTGGAAGCTGTTGTTGTAGGAGAATTCGGCATATGGAAGACAATCTTCCCATTTCATGCCAAAGGAAATGACACAAGCCCTGAGCATATCTTCAAGAATTTGATTGACTCGCTCGACTTGGCCACTAGTTTGAGGATGGAAAGCTGTGCTGAAGCGAATGTTGGTGCTCATGGCCTTCTGGAAGGAGTCCCAGAACTTAGAAGGTAAGATGCTTCCACGATCTGAAGAAATCAATTGTGGAATGCCGTGCAAGGAGACAATCCTGGAGGTGTATAGCTCTGCCAACTGAGCTGCTGTGATAGATTCTTTGATTGTAAGGAAATGAGCCACTTTTGTAAGCTTGTCGATGACAACGAAGATAGCATCATTTCCACGCTTGGACTTGGGAAAACCAGTCACGAAGTCCATTTCGATATGATCAAACTTCCATTCTGGGATAGCACGAGGTTGGAGGAGACCAGCTGGTCGTTGGTGTTCTGCTTTCACTCTTCGACAGACATCACATTCATTCACGAATTGAGCGATTTCTCGCTTCATTCGAGTCCACCAATATGACTGCTTGAGGTCATGGTACATCTTCGTACTTCCCGGATGAATGGAAAAAAGAGAATTGTGTGCCTCGTTCATAATGACTTTCCTTAGAACACCTTTAGGAACCACAATCCGGTCCTCGAAGAATAAAGTGTCTTTGTCATCAATGCGATAGCACTTGTATTTGGAAGGACCCATGTCGATACCACGTTTCACCTTCTTCACCATGGTATCCAGGAGTTGTGCCTCACGAATTTGATCCTCCAAAGTAGGAGAGACTAAGAGGTTGGCAAGAAAGCCTTGAGGAACAACTTGGAGATTCAGCTTGTGGAAAGCTTCACAAAGATCCGGTTGGAATGGCTTGAGAATTAAGTTGTTGCAATAAGCCTTCCTGCTCAAAGCATCTGCAATGACATTAGCTTTGCCTGGAGTATATTCAATACTCGGATTGTACTCTTGAATCATTTCGACCCTTTGAGTTTGCCTGAGGTTGAGGTTGGGCTGAGTGAAGATGTACTTGAGACTCTTGTGATCGGTGAATATGTCCACTTTTCTTCCCAACAAGAGATGTCTCCACGTTATTAATGCATGGACAACTGCCGCCAACTCAAGATCGTGAGTGGGGTAGTTCCTTTCGTTGGGCTTGAACTGACAGGAGGTATAGGCCACAACTTTCTTCTCTTGCATTAACACAGCACCGAGACCTTGAAGAGAAGCATCACAGAAAACTTCGAATGGCTTGGATTCGTCAGGAGCAGTCAAGACAGGAGCTGTGACGAGTTTCTCTTTGAGAGTGTTGAAAGTAACGTCACACTCAGGAGACTGGACATACTTCACATGCTTCTGGAGGAGGTTGGAAAGAGGCTTTGCAATCTTAGAGAAATTCTCAACGAATCTTCGGCAATAGCTTGCAAGACCAAGAAAACTGCGAAGCTGCTTGACATTCTGAGGAGGTTCCCAATTCACAATTGCGGACACCTTCTCGGGATTAACAGCGATGCCCTTGGCAGAGATGATATGACCAAGGTAAAGAACTTCATCAAGCCAAAACTCACATTTGGAAAACTTTGCATAAAATTGATACTCTCTGAGCTTGTCGAGCACCAATCGCAAATGTTTGGCATGATCCTTCTTATTCTTGGAGAAGACCAAGATATCATCGAGATACACCAGGACGAATTCATTGGTATAGGGGTTGAAGATGAAATTCATCATTCGAGAGAAAGTTGGAGGAGCATTGACAAGGCCGAAAGACATGACAGTATATTCATAAGAACCAAAGCTTGTTCTGAATGCTGTCTTGGGAATATCTTCTTCACGAATGCGAATCTGATGATAACCCATACGAAGGTCAAGCTTCGAGAATACTTTAGCACCTTTAAGTTGCTCGAATAGCTCATTGACGTTGGGAAGTGGATACTTGTTCTTGATTGTCTTCTTGTTCAATGGACGGTAGTCGACACAAAGTCGGTCCGTGCCATCCTTCTTCTGGACAAAAAGAACACCACAACCCTATGGAGATGAACTCGGTCTGATCAAACACAGACGCTCTTGTTCATCGAGCTGTTTCTTCAATTCCTTCAGCTCCTTGGGTCCAAGCTTGTATGGACGCTTGCAAACGGGTTCCGTGCCAGGCTCAAGATCGATAACGAACTCAACTGGCCGGTGAGGAGGCATACCCGAAAGCTCTTCTGGAAAGACATCTTGATACTCACAAACAACTGGAATTTGATAGATGGCATTCAATTCGCCCTTCTCATTGAGAGAAAACAACCGAATGGTTTCATCACGAGCGGCATAGATAATAACATCCTCAGAAGAGTGTGTCAATTGAATTTCCCTGACAGCACAATCAAGTTGAGCCTTGTGCTTAGAAAGCCAGTCCATCCCGGGAATAAGATCAATATCCGAGTCACCAAGAACCATTGGAGAAGATAAAAATTTATAGTTTCCCATCTTGATAGAAACATCCGGAGCCATCATTTTGGTATTCATGAATAAGCCCAGAGAGGAAACCGCTATCGGCTTAGACAGATCGACAGTATGCAAATTGTTCATGGATGCAAAAGGTCTTGATATGAAAGAAATAGATGCACCAATATCAAATAAGACTTTTGCAGGAATATCATTAACTGAGAGATTACCCATTATCACATCAGTAGATTCCTCCGCTTGAGCTGCATTCATCATGTTCGCCTTTGCAGACTTTGGATTATGCTTGACCACTGCATTGCTGGAAGATCTCACAGGAGGAGGAGGCGGAAGGCGCCTTTGGTTGAAGCACTTGTTAGCATAGTGACCTTTCTGCTAACACTTGTTGCAAGTCACCTCTGAGAGTGGACGATGATAAGGAGCATTGGACTTTGGAGCTTGATTCTGAGACTTGTTCTGATAGCCAGAGTTGGATGAGTGGGAAGATCCATGGCCACCTTTGTTCTTCTGCTGGTAAGGCTGACGAAACGGAGGAGGAGGAGGCAACCAGAACTTCTGTTGCTTAGCAGCCACTAGTGAGGAAGAAGAAGACTGAACTGCGTCTCTGACTCTCTTCTTAGAAGCCTCACACTTGAGCTGAGCAGCCTCTTGCTTCAGTGCCATGTTATAGAATTGATCAAACTGAGTAGGCTCAACAAGAACGAGAGCTAACTGCAGATCCTCTCTAAGGCCACCTCTGAAGTGATAGATCATCCCCTTTTCATCAGGAACGTCTTGTTTAGCGAAGCGAGCAAGTTTCTGAAACTGGATGTTGAATTGATACACAGACATGTTGCCTTGCTTGAGATTGCGGAACTCCTCATGCTTGCTCTCAACAACACTTTGTGGAATGTGGTGCGCTTTGAAGTCCCGACAGAAGTCAGTCCAAGTGATCACACGACCTCCTCTTGAATCTTTGTATTGTTGATACCAATCAGCAGCTTGGTCCTTGAGCTGAAAAGAAGCGAACTTGACATAGTCCTCAGGCCTGACATTTCTACATTCAAAATGCTTGTTGATGTCCACGAGCCAATCATCGGCATCTGTGGCCTCGTCACAGTAGCTGAAAGACTTGGGCTGATTTGCGAGGAACTGGTTGAGGGTAGAGAAGTGAAGCTGATTGTTGCCTTGGCCTTGATTTCCTTGATTGCCTTGCCCTTGGGTGCGTTCTTGCAAGAGTTGCAGAATCATCTGAGCATTGGCGTTGGTGGCTGCCATGATAGCTTGCCATGCCTCTGGAGGCGGAGGTGGTGGCGGAGGGTTCGCCTGACTCCCTTCATTGTGATCCTGATTCTGACGCGTTGGCGGAGCCATCCTGAAGAGGGTGACATCCATTAGCATCTTGATAGACAAATAGACAAGTAGAATCAACGGATAGAAATTGCAACATATAGTCTTCACAATAAACATTCAAACGAGGATGAACGAATGAATTCCCTAGTAAATCATCACACTTCCATTAAGTTGAGAAGCCACTTAGAAAAAATGTATGGAATCAACATTTGACTTCGAAGCAACTCGAATACCACAATTAAAAACAGAACAAAGTATTGGCTTGCAGAATAAGCCGGAACAAACATATGATAGAGATTTCGTCCGAAGTTTTCGTGGTGGGGCCCACACGGGCTCGGTCGTACAGCACCATCATGTACAAGGCAGTGCACATGACATACGAAGTGTCCCCGAGTCGGCATAGCCAAGGACTCTTTAAGACACTATGAGACCACTGTAAAACCAACTGTGGAAAGGTGGACCACTAGACGTCAAACCACAATCTCATATCATGCGTCTGTCGGAAAGATATCCTAGGAGCTACTTGAATTCCCACTTATAAACTACGGAAACTTTCTGGTTATGCAATCTGGTGTTGGGGATATAGGGGACACAAAATATATCACCCAAACTAGCAATCCCTAGATCCAGTTGTATCCATCCGTCAACACATAACCAAGAAACCTTCGGAAATCGTATACCTCAACCTTCGAAAAGCATCCGTTATATGAGTTATGGCAATACTCCCGAACTCCCACCCCAGTACTGGGTGGCATAGAGGTGATCTCACCAACAACTGCATAAAAGAGATTTTCGATGTCGGCGAAACTCAGGTATTCCAGAACTGCAACGATAAAATTGTGACGACAACACCTCGGAGATCAACTCCCCGGGACACTGCCACAACCCCTAAATGTCAGGAGGCACCAAGAACAATGTTCTCGTCACAAAACCATCGGAACGATTCTAAGATACCCGCGTGATCCTAAAAAAATAGTGAAATTTGAGGAGAGAAGAGTCAAAACTTCTACGTTAGGAGGCCTCACCAGAGCGACGAAGGGACTGACGAGTAAAAAGAATCCTACTCTCCGCTATATATAATCCTAAGACTCAAAACATTTTTGTTCTAGACTCAACAACGCCAGCGATTTGATCAAGCAGGGGGCTCCTAAGTCGGGGATGGCTCTGATTACCAACTTGTAACTCCCACGATGCGGCTATATCTCCTACGTGTCGAGGCACGACTTAGAGGCATAACCGCATTGTGGTTTTGTTGCAAGAAGGGTCATCTTCACACAATCCCATGTAATGAACAAGAATGGGATAACGAGAGTTGGCTTACAATCGCCACTTCACACAATACATAAATATAATTCATACATCATCCAAAATCCACACATAGACCGACTACGGTCAAATCCAAAAGAAAATAAGACAACCCCAAATGCTAGATCCCCGATCGTCCCAACTGGGCTCCACTACTGATCATCAGGAAAAAAACATAGTAACGACCACGTTCGTCGTCGAACTCCCACTTGAGCTCGGTTGCGTCATCTGCACTGGCATCGTCGGCGCCTGCAACTGTTTTGGTAGAATCTGTGAGTCACGAGGACTCAGCAATCTCACACCCGCGAGATCAAGACTATTTAAGTTTATAGGAAAGGATGGTGTAATGAGGTGGAGCTGCAGCAGGCACTAAGCATATATGGTGGCTAACATACGCAAATGAGAGCGAGAAGAGAAGCAACACAACAGTCGCGAAGCTAGAAATGATCAAGAAGTGATCCCGAAACTACTTACGTTCATGCATAACACAAACCGTGTTCACTTCCCGGACTCCGCCGAGAAGAGACCATCACGGCTACTCACACGGTTGATGTATTTTAATTAAGTCAAGTGACAAGTTCTCTACAACCGGACATTAACAAATTCCCATCTGCCTCATAACCGCGGGCACAGCTTTCGAAAGATAATACCCTGCAGGGGTGTCCCAACTTAGCCCATTATAAGCTCTCACGGTCAATGAAGGATAAACCTTCTCCCAGGAAGACCCGATCAGTCTCGGAATCCCGGTTTACAAGACATTTCGACAATGGTAAAACAAGACCAGCAAAGCCGCCCGAATGTGCCGACAAATCCCGATAGGAGCTGCACATATCTCGTTCTCAGGGCACACCGGATGGGCAAGACGTCGGGTTGGCATAGACCCTGGTTGCCCAGGGGGCGCCGGACATCGCCCAGTTTGGGCTAGCACTCGAAGGAGCACTGGTCCGGGGGTTTAAATAAAGATGACCCTCGGGCTCGCGAAAACCCAAGGGAAAAAGCCTTAGGTGGAAAATGGTAAAACCAAGGTTGGGCCTTGCTGGAGGAGTTTTATTCAAGGCGAACTGTCGAGGGGGTCCCATAAATCACCCAACTGCGTAAGGAACGCAAACTCAAGGAACATAATACCGGTATGACGGAAACTAGGGCGGCAAGAGTGGAACAAAAACACCAGGCATAAGGCCGAGCCTTCCACCCTTTACCAAATATATAGATGCATTAATTAAATAAGAGATATTGTGGTATTCCAAAATATCCATGTTCCAACATGGAACCAACTTCAACTTCACCTTCAACTAGCAACGCTATAAGAAGGGCTGAGCAAAAGCGTAACTTAGCCAAACAACGGTTTGCTACGAAAGAATGGTTAGAGGCTTGACATGGCAATATGGGAGGCATGACATAGCAAGTGGTAGGTAGCGCAGTATGGCAAATAGAGCGAACAACTAGCAAAGCAAAGATAGAAGTGATTTCGAGGGTATTGTCATCTTGCCTACAAGGTTCTCAGAGTTGTCGAAAGCTTGATTCTCGTAAGCGTACTCAACAGGTTCCTCGTTCACTAACTCGTCTCCCATCTCTACCCACAGCAAGAACACAAGCAATAGAACCACAATCAATCACGGGAAATGCACAAGCAACATGATGCAAAACATGTATGATATGCGAGATGTGGTATGCGATGCATATGCGTGCTCTGGAAGAAAAATGATGAACAGGGCAGTAACTTGGCAAACCAAGTATGCCACTGGAAAGATGAGATGATTTCGGTCGAAATCGATATAAAGATCACCGGAAACAGATGCACGGTTTGCAAATGGCAAGCAAAACAAGAATGACACGAATCTGCGATTGACAGCATGGTAGCACTTAGAATACATCAATAAACTATGCTACAACACTCCAACATAGCAACAAAGCATATGTGAGTAATCTACAGAAGATGCTTGACAAAAGATGAACACTGAGCTACGGCTGGATCACAACATAACAGGTTCAAACAAGCATGGCAAAAGTGCAAAAGATAACAGGTTCACAGACTTGGGGAAATTACTGGACATGCCTCAAACAGCATCAGGTAGCAATGTTCAGAGCAAGAAATCAACATGCTACGGAAACTTATCAGAAAACAGAGTATGGCAGAAACAGTATTATGAGGGCATCTTGGTGAGCTTGATGCACTCATCACAAAGCAATGCATGACAAAACAAGCATACCTACAGCAAGATGGCATGTTTATGAAGCTATCCATGGCAAGAGAAAATACATAACATGTATGAAACAACTACAACAACCTTGGCAAAATTGAATAACACGTAAACAATCTGCCAGGAACATTTTATAGCAAAAGTAGAGCAAGATGGAGTCATGCTATGGCACTCCATAATTGCAAACAGGGGCATGGATGGATAGAGCACAACTATATCTACAAAACATCCTTACTGAACATCACCAAAATAAGCATGGATCTCTCTGTAGCCACATGGATACATAGCAACAAAAGACCAGCAGACAAAAAAAGCAAAATTACTAGTCCCTGAGATCAGTAACATCACGAAGCCTAGTTTGCATGCTTGTGATAGTCACCACAGAGATCACAAAAATACATGGCATACACCTCTGTAAACATGGCATGGGATACATCAAAACACATGTAGAGCTCATGCCCATAAGATGCACAGATTAAATGCAACAAAAATAACAAATCCTCAAGTTCTGCAATTAACAGTAGTTAACAGCATATAGCACTCTTGCACCAGAGATTTGGGCATCAAGATGGACTCAAATGAACATGGCATAATGGAACAAAATGAAGAGCATCTCGAGACGAACATCATGATATATTACACGCACGAAACGGAGCTATATGCGGAGAGTTATGATGCGATGAATAGGAGCATATATTGTAATAATCTGGGACTTGGAGAAAATTTGGGGGAGGGGAGAAAAAGTCAACCCGAGTGGATCCCGATCGGATCGGGCTCGCCGGTTGTTCTCCGGAGTTCACTGCTCGCCGGAGAAGGGGGGACACGCGGCGGCCGGCGGAGGTCGAGGGAGAGGGAGGAGGCGCCGGGCGAGGATGGGGAGGCGGCGGCGACCGGCGACGAGGGCGGCGGAGGCGACGGCGGCGGGGCGACGCGGGGACG
>NC_057805.1:264800300-264805573 GCF_018294505.1 Triticum aestivum | reverse complement strand
GGTGGACACGTCTGGTGGCGGCGGGGCGATTTGATCTAGGGTTAGGGTGGTTTTTGCCCGAGATTTTGGAGGGGGGATGTATTTTTATAGGTAGAGGGAGCTAGGAGACTCCAAATGGAGTGCGGTTTTCACCCACACGATCGTGATCGAACGACCGAGAGCATGGAGGGGACTTAGGTGGGTTTTGGGCTGTTTGAAGGGGGGTTTTGCTGCAACACACAAAAGGACTTTGCGGTTGCCCAGGTAACCGTTGGAGCATTAAACGGCCTCCAAATGGAACGAAACTTGACAGGTGGTCTACCGGTGGTATACCAAGGCCAGTTGACAAATCTCGGTCCATTCCGAGAACGTTTAACACCCGCTCACGAAAAGAAACAAGAGGGGTGCGCCGGAGGAGGTGGGAGTGTCGGATTGCAAAACGGACAACGGGGAAAATGCTCGGATGCATGAGACGAACACGTATGCAAATGCAATGCACATGTTGGCATGATATGAGATGCATGACATGAACAAAATGCAAAACGAAAAACAAAACCCGACCATGGAGGGAAAATCATAACACATAGCCGAAAATGGCAAGAGTTGGAGTTCCAAAAATGGAAAGTTACATCCGGGGTGTTACATATGGGCACTCCCCTTGGCAACTGCCAAGCTTGGGGGAGGTTCCCCGGTATTGTATCACCATCACAATCCTATCTTTACTATTTTTCTTAGTTCGATCCTTTTGGTAATATCTTGATCTAGTAGAATAAAGTTTTAGTATGATCTAGTTTTGAGTTTTGCTTTATGATTCTTCTATGTAATCGAGTCCGTGAGCTATATATAATAAAGATTAGTTTTGAGTCAAGGGCTTTTCTATCTTGCTATGATCTTGAGGGAATAAAAGAAAGAATAAAAAGAATTAAAGAGATCATATTGATCTTATGGAGAGTAATGACTTCACATATAAAGAGTATGATGAATAAAAGTTGTTGAGAGTTGACAAACTTGGTTTTGGTCATGTTTGCAATTAATAGGAAGTAATAAAGAAAGAGAAGTTTTCACATATAAATACACTATCTTGGACATCTTTTATGATTGTGAGCACTCATTAAAATATGACATGCTAAAAAGTTGATGTTGGACAAGGAAGACAACGTAGTGGGTTATGTTTTCTTATATCGAAATAAAGTATATTGTCATGGATCATCCAACATGTTGAGCTTGCCTTTCCCCCTCATGCTAGCCAAATTCTCTGCACCAAGTAGAGATACTACTTGGGCTTCCGAATATCCTTAAACCCAGTTTTGCCATGAGTGTCCACCATACCTACCTATGGATTGAGTAAGATACTTCAATTAAGTTGTCATTGTTGCATGCAATAAAAAATTGCTTTCTAAATATGTATGATCTATTAGTGTGGAGAAAATAAGCTTTATACGATCTTGTGATATGCAAGAAATAAAAGCGACGGACTGCATAATAAAGGTCCCTATCACAAGTGGCAATATAAAGTGATGTTCTTTTGCATTAAGATTTCATGCATCCAACCATAAAAGCACATGACAACCTCTGCTTCCCTCTGCGAAGGGCCTATCTTTTATTTTTGCTTTATGTCTTATGCAAGAGTCGCGGTGATCTTCACCTTTCATTTTTTACACTTTATCCTTTGGCAAGCACATTGTGTTGGGAAGATCCTGATATATATATATATATATATATATATATATATATATATATATATATATATATATATATATATATATATCTGTGTCCGATTAAAACTTCATACCCATAAGTATTGCGTGAGTGTTAGCAATCGTGAAAGACTAAATGATAGTTGAGTATGTGGACTTGCTGAAAGGCTCTTATATTAACTCTTTCCGATGTTATGATAAATTGCAATTGCTTCAATGACCGAGATCATAGTTTGTTAGTTTTCAATGAAGTTTCTGATTCATACTTTACATTATGAATAAATTGTTACTTTAGCATAAGAAATCATATGACAATATATATATTGTTGTTATAAGAATGATCATGATGTGTAACGCCCACGATGCGGCTATATCTCCCACGTGTCGAGGCACGACTTAGAGGCATAACCGCATAGTGGTTTTGTCGCAAGAAGGGTCATCTTCACAGAATCCCATGTAATGAACAAGAATGGGATAAAGAGTTGGCTTACAATCGCCACTTCACACAATACATAAATATATTTCATACATCATCCAAAATACATGCATATAGACCGACTACGGTCAAAATCCAGATGAAGATAAGACAACCCCAAATGCTAGATCCCCGATCGTCCCAACTGGGCTCCACTACTGATCATCAGGAAAAGACACATAGTAGCGACCACGTTCCTCGTCGAACTCCCACTTGAGATCGACCCCATCATCTACACTGGCATCGTCGGCACCTGCAACTGTTTTGGTAGAATCTGTGAGTCACGAGGACTCAGCAATCTCACACCCGCGAGATCAAGACTATTTAAGCTTATAGGAAAGGGAGGTGTAATGAGGTGGAGCTGCAGCGGCAATAAGCATATATGGTGGCTAACATACGCAAAAGAGAGCGAGAAAAGAAGCAACGGAACGGTCGTCATCTAGCAATGACCAAGAAGTGATCCTGAACTCCTACTTACGTCATACATAACACAAACCGTGTTCACTTCCCGGGCTCCGCCGAGAAGGGACCATCACGGCTACACACGCAGTTGATGTATTTTAATTGGGTCAAGTGACAAGTTCTCTACAACCGGACATTAACAAATTCCCATCTGCCTCATAACCGCGGGCACGGCTTTCGAAAGATAATACCCTGCAGGGGTGTCCCAACTTAGCCCATCATAAGCTCTCACGGTCAACGAAGGATAAACCTTCTCCCGGAAATACCCGATCAGTCTCGGAATCCCGGTCTACAAGACATTTCGACAATGGTAAAACAAGACCAGCAAAGTCGCCCGAATGTGCCGACAAATCCCGATAGGAGCTGCACATATCTCGTTCTCAGGGCACACCGGATGAACACTACGTACAGCTAAAACCAATCCTCGGGTTTCCCCAAGGTGGCGCTGCAAGTGGCTCTAGTTTGGACCAGCACTCAGAGGAACACTGGCCCGGGGGTTTAAATAAAGATGACCCTCGAGCTCGCGAAAACCCAGGGGAAAAGGCTTAGGCAGCAAATGGTAAAACCAAAGTTCGGCCTTGCTGGAGGAGTTTTATTCAAGGCGAACTGTCAAGGGGGTCCCATAAATCACCCGACCGCGTAAGGAACGCAAACTCAAGGAACATAATCCCGGTATATCAGTAACTAGGGCGGCAAGAGTGGAACAAAACACCAGGCATAAGGCCGAGCCTTCCACCCTTTACCAAAATATATAGATGCATTAATTAAATAAGAGATATTGTGATATCCCAACATATTCATGTTCCGACATGGAACCAACTTCAACTTCACCTGCAACTAGCAACGCTATAAGAAGGGCTGAGCAAAAGCGGTAACTTAGCCAAACAACGGTTTGCTAGGAAAGGATGGTTAGAGGCTGACATGGCAAAATGGGAGACATGATATAGCAAGTGATAGGTAGCGTAGCATGTCAATAGAGCGAACAACTAGCAAAGCAAAGATAGAAGTGATTTCGAGGGGTGGTCATCTTGCCTGCAAGGTTCTCAGAGTTGTCGAAAGCTTGATCCTCGTAAGCGAACTCGACAGGTTCCTCATTCACGAACTCTTCTCCCGGCTCTACCCAAGACAAGAACACAAACAAACGGAACCACAATCAACAACGAGAAATGCACAAGCAACATGATGCAAAACATGTATGATATGCGAGATATGATGTGCGATGCATATGCGTGCTCCGGAAGGAAAATGATGAAGAAGGCAGTAACTTGGCAAACCAAGCATGCCACTGGAAAGATGAGATGATTTCGGTCGAAATCGGTATAAAGATCACCGGAAACGGATGCACGGTTTGCAAATGGCAAGCAAAACAAGAATGACACGAATCTGCGATTAACAACATGATAGCACTTAAAATGCAACAACTAACAATGCTGCAGCACTCCATCATAGCAACAAAGCACATGGCAGTAATCTACAGGAGATGCTTGACAAAAGATGAACACTGAGCTACCGCTAGTTCACAACATATGAAGCTCAAACAAGCATGGGAAAAGTGCAAAAGATAACAGGATCACAGACATGGCAGAAAACAGCATCAGGTAGCAATGTTCAGAGCACGAATTCATCATGCTACATGATCTTAACATAGCAAAACAAGGCATGGTAGTGTTATACTAAATGCATATGACAAAAGTCCCTTACTGACCATAAGCCAAAAAGGACCAGAATATATGATGGCAAGCATGTAAACATAGCAAGTTCCGTTATCAGGTTTCAGACAGCAGAAAACAGAGCATGGCAGAAATAATAATATGTAGGCCTCTTTGTGATCTTGATGCACTCACCACAAGGCAATTCATGCCAAAACAATCATACCTACAGCAAGACGGCATGTTTAAGAAGCTATCCATGACAAGAACAAAAGCATAGCATGAATGGATCAACTACAATAAGCTTCGCAAAACTGAATATCATGTTAAGAATCTGCCAGAGATATTTTATAGCAAAAGTAGAGCAAGATTGAGTCATGCTATGGAACTCCATAATTGTAAACAAGGGCAGGAATGGCTCAATTACAACTGTAGCTACAAAACATCCTTACTGAACATCTCCAAAATATGCATGGATCTCTCTGTAGCATCAAGTTTACATGGCAACAAAATAACAGCAGACAAGGACTTAGAGAAATCACCAAGTCCCTGAAATCAGAAACATTACGGAGCCTACTTTGCATGCTTGTGCTAGTCACCAAAGAGATCACAAAAATACATGGCATACACCCTTGGAAACATGGCATGGCATACAATAAAACACATATAGAGCTCATGCCCATAAGATGCACAAATTTAAAAATACAAAAATAACAAATCTCCAAGTTCTGATAAGAACCAGAGGATAACAGCAACTAGCCCTCTTCCAACAGAGATTTGGGAATCAAGATGACCTATAATGAACATGGTGCAATTGAACAAAATGTAGAGCATCACGAGACGAACAATTTGACATATTACACGCGCAAATCGGAGCTACATGCGAGGAGTTATGCACTGAGGAACATGGGCGGCGCGGGGGAGGAGATGGCGCGGGGAGGCGCCGGCGGAGGGAGGCCGGAGGAAGGAGGCGGTGGCCGCGGCGGCCGCGGCGCGGGGGAACGGCGACGG
>NC_057805.1:264781040-264799791 GCF_018294505.1 Triticum aestivum | reverse complement strand
TGGGCGAGCCCGTGGGCCTCGGCGGCGACGATGAACGGCGGCGTGCCACGTGGCGGCGGTGGCGCGGGTGGACGCGTCCGGCTGCGCCCGGACGTGTCCGGCGGCGGAGAGGGACGAGGGCTAGGGTTTGGACTGAGATTCTTATACGGGAGGTCTCACATATAAATAGGTAGAGGGAGCTAGGAGGCTCCAAATGAGGTGCGGTTTTCGCCCACACGATCGTGATCGAACGACCTAGAGCATGAAAGAGAGTTTGGTGGGTTTTGGGCTTGTTTGAGGGGGTTTTAGCTGGACACTCAAATGGACATTGCGGATGCCCGGTTAACCGTTGGAGTACCAAACGACCTCCAAATGGAACGAAACTTGACCGGTGGTCTCCGGGTGGTATATTAAAGCCACTTGACAAGCCTCGGTCCATTCCGAGAAATTTTGACACCCGGACACGAAAGAAAACAAGAGGGGTGCACCAGAGGAGATAGGAGCGCCGGATTGCAAAACGGACAACGGGGAAAATGCTCGGATGCATGAGATGAACACGTACGCGAATGCAATGCACATGATGACATGATATGAAAATGCATGACATGACAAAATGCAAAACGAAAGACAAAACCCGACCACGGAGGGAATAACATAGCACATAGCCGAAAATGGCAAGAGTTGGAGTTAGAAATATGGCAAGTTACATCCGGGGTGTTACATGATGCCCTCATGTCCGTATTTTATTTTATCGACACCTCTATCTCTAAACATGTGTACATATTTTTTGATATCGGCTTCCGCTTGAGGACAAGCGAGGTCTAAGCTTGGGGGAGTTGATATGTCCATTTTGCATCATGCTTTTATATCAATATTTATTACATTATGGGTTGTTATAACACATTATGTCACAATCCTTATGCCTATTCTCTCTTATTTTACAAGGTTTACACGAAGAGGGAGAATGCCGGCAGCTGGAATTCTGGGCTGGAAAAGGAGCAAATATTAGAGACCTATTCTACACAACTCCAAAAGTCTTGAAACTACACGAAAGTCAGTTTTGGAATATATTAAAAATATTGGGCGAAGAATGCACCAGTGGGGGGCCACACCCTGTCGATGAGGGTGGGGAGCGCGCCCCTTGCCTCATGGGCCCCCTGGTAGGCCTCTGGTGCCCATGTTTTGCTAGATGAAGTCTTTTGCCCTGGAAAAAATAAAAAAAGAAGCTTTCGGGATGAAGCGCCGCCGTCTCGAGGCGGAACTAGGTGAAACCAATCTTGGGCTCCGACGGAGCTATTCTGCCAGGGAAACATCCCTCCGGGAGGGGGAAATCATCACCATCGATCCTCTCATCGGGAGGGGGTCAATCTCCATTAACATCTTCACCAACACCATCTCATCTCAAACCCTAGTTCATCTCTTGTATCCAATCTTTGTCTCAAAGCCTCAGATTGGTAACCCGTGGGTTGCTAGTAGTGTTGATTACTCCTTGTAGTTGATGCTAGTTGGTTTATTTGGTGGAAGATCATATGTTCAGATCCTTTATGCATATTAATATCCCTCCGATTATGAACAGGAATATGATTTGTGAGTAGTTACGTTTGTTCCTGAGGACATGGGAGAAGTCTTGCTATAAGTAGTCATGTGAACTTGGTATTCGTTTGATATTTTGATGAGATGTATGTTGTCTTTCCTCTAGTGGTGTTATGTGAACGTCGACTACATGACACTTCACCATTGTTTGGGCCTAGGGGAAGGAATTGGGAAGTAATAAGTAGATGATGGGTTGCTAGAGTGACAGAAGCTTAAACCCTAGTTTATGCGTTGCTTCGTAAGGGGCTGATTTGGATCCATATGTTTCATGCTATGGTTAGGTTTACCTTAATACTTCTTTTGTAGTTGCCGATGCTTGCAAGAGGGGTTAATCATAAGTGGGATGCTTATTCAAGGAAGGTCAGTACCCAAGCACCGGTCCACCCACATATCAAATTATCAAAGTAACGAACGTGAATCATATGAGCATGATGAAAACTAGCTTGACAATAATTCCCATGTGTCCTCGGGAGCGCTTTCCTTTATATAAGAGTTTGTCCAGGCTTGTCCTTTGCTACGAAAAGGATTGGGCCACCTTGCCGCATCTTGTTTACCTTTATTACTTGTTACCCGTTACAAATTACCTTATCACAAAACTATCTGTTACCGATAAGTTCAGTGCTTGCAGAGAATACCTTACTGAAAACCGCTTGTCATTTCCTTCTGCTCTTCGTTGGGTTCGACACTCTTACTTATCAAAAGGACTATGATAGATCCCCTATACTTGTGGGTCATTAGTATGCTGCACACATCCAGATGCTCATCAACTTCGAGATGGGCACAGGCACATACTTACTGGATAAAGAACACCTTCCCTTGAGGACTAACTTTGAGGACAACATAGTTGTCATGGATGATGAAGATCCTACATCTATAGAGGCTCAAGAGAAGAGGGAGAAAGCAAAGGCAGAGAAGGCAGGAAATATGCCAAGTGTTGAAGAGGGTTCACAAGTTTTCCTCAAGTCAAAGCAAGATCAACTTGGATATCTTATTCAAGCCACCTTAATGATTGAGAAAGGATTGGCCACCCTGACTCAGAACTAGGAGAGCCTGGAGAGGATCATTGAAACAAATTTCTATGATCTTGACTTGAAGGTGACAGAGATGCAGATAGCTGTTGAGCAGATCCAGTAAGAAGCTGAGGAGAAGAAAGGGAAAGCTACCACAGATGCTTTTCAGAGAGTGCCTAGGGCACAGAGATCTGCAGCAGTGCCTGTGATAGATACAAGAGCTACTACGTCAGCACCTGCAGCCACAACTTCTGTAACCCCACCAGTTGCAACTCCACCAGCTCCCACAACTTCAACAGTTGCATTCGTCCTTAGAGTCCTCTCAACGCCACCTCCTGAAGGTCAAGCCTAGAGAGACGCATAGCACTATGCATTTTCGAGCTTTTTGGTAACTTGTTGCCAAAGGGGGAGAAAGTGTATAGATCATAGGATGAGAGAGAGAGAGAGCTTGCTTCTTTTTGCTATCTCTTTGCTACTTGTTTGATACTTATTTGTGTGCTTGCTTGGATGATACTCTGTGTTTATGTGTGTGAGATACGTGTATGGTCATGTGTTTGATCATATCACACCTTAATGCTTGTGCTTGGATGATGACATTATTTATCTCTCTTATATGATCATTCACTTTGCCTTGGTGATGAGTGCATATTTTACTTGCTATCTTTTTGAGCGCTCCACCAAGATGTATGTGACATGGAAGAGTAACCCATAATCCTAATCGATTGTGCATTTGCATTCAAAAGAAAATTTTAAATAATGCACAAATTTACGAGGAGCTCTTGCTTATCACATACTTCTCAAAGCGACGATATATTTCAATCTTATTATCATTTGTCGAAGCTTTGATCTATATGTTGTCATCAGTTACCAAAAAGGGGGAGATTGAAATTGCAACTAATCCCAAAAGTCAAACTCGGCCCCACCAATTTGATCTATCCGGCGCCACCGAGATCATTTCACATAGCCATAGCCAGAAACCCTAATCAGTTATGTCTCACCGATAGGGATCTCGGTCTCATCGAGATGGATTGCAAACTCTCTGTTTCCCTTCATAACGTTTTGGTCTAACCGAGATGAGTGGTCGGTCCCACCGAGTTCGCAATGCAAACTCTCTGTTTCCTCTTCGTAATATTTCGGTCTTACCGAAACAAGCGATCAGCCCCCCCGAGTTTGCCTGACCAACTCTCTGTTTGCCTATTATAGAAATCGGTCTCACCGAGTTCATGTGATTGGTCTCATCGAGATTATGTTATGCCTTGACCCTAATGAAATCGGTCCCACCGAGTTGCCATGTTGGTCCCACCAAAAATCCTACGTTCACATTTTGAACTAAATCGGTCTGATCGAGTTTGAGTATTCGGTCTCATCGAGTTTGGTAAATTGTGTGTAACGGTTAGATTTTGTGTGGAGGCTATATATACCCCTCCACCCTTCCTCCATTCATGGAGAGAGCCATCATAACATGCCTACACTTCCAGCATACATTTCTTGAGGCAGAACTACCTACTCATGTGTTGAGACCAAGATATTCCAATCCAACCACAAGAATCTTGTTCTCTAGCCTTCCCCAAGTTGCTTTCCACTCAAATCATCTTTCCACCAAATCCAAATCTGTGAGAGAGAGAGAGTTGAGTGTTGGGGAGACTATCATTTGAAGCACAAGAGCAAGGAGTTCATCATCAACACACCATCTATTACCTTTGGAGAGTGGTGATACGTCTCCAACGTATCTATAATTCTTGATTGTTTCATGCTATTATATTGTCTGTTTTGGATGTTGAATGGGCTTTAATATACTCTTTATATTATTTTTCGGACTAACCTATTAAACGAAGGCCCAGTGCAAATTGTTGTTTTTTGCCTATTTCAGTGTTTCGCAGAAAATGAATATCCAACGGAATGAAACCTTCGCGAGGATCTTTTTTGGAACAAACGCAATCCAGGAGACTTGGAGTGGAAGTCAAGGAAGCAACGAGGCGGCCACGAGGCAGGAGGGCGCGCCCCCCACCCTTGTGGGCCCCTCGTAGCTCCACCGACCTACTTCTTTCGCCTATATATACTCTTATACCCTGAAAACATGCAGGGAGCCACGAGACTACTTTTCCACCGCCGCAACCTTCTGTACCCATGAGATCCCATCTTGGGGCCATTTCCGGCGATCTGCTAGAGGGGGATTCAATCACGGAGGGCTTCTACATCAACACCATAGACTCTCCGATGATGTGTTAGTAGTTTACCACAGACCTTCGGGTCCATAGTTATTAGCTTGATGGCTTCTTCTCTCTCTTTGGTTCTCAATACAATGTTCTCCTCGATATTCTTGGAGATCTATTCGATGTAACACTTTTTGCGGTGTGTTTGCCGAGATCCGATGAATTGTGGGTTTATGATCAAGATTATCTATGAACAAGATTTGATTCTTCTCTGAATTCTTATATGCGTGATTTGATAACTTTGCAAGTCTATTCGAATTATCGGTTTAGTTTGGCCTACTAGATTGACCTTTCTTGCAATGGGAGAAGTGCTTAGCTTTGGGTTCAATCTTGCGGTGCTCGATCCCAGTGACAGAAAGGGAACCGACATGTATTGTATTGTTGCCATCGAGGATTAAAAGATGGGGTTTATATCATACTGCTTGAGTTTATCCCTCTACATCATGTCATCTTGCCTAATGCGTTACTCTGTTCTTATGAACTTAATACTCTAGATGCATGCTGGATAGCGGTTGATGTGTGGAGTAATAGTAGTAGATGCAGAATCGTTTCGGTCTACTTGACACGGACCTGATGCCTATGTTCATGATCATGCCTAGATATTCTCATAACTAAGCGCTTTTCTATCAATTGCTCGGCAGTAATTTGTTCACCCACCATAATATATGCTATCTTGAGAGAAGCCACTAGTGAAACCTATGGCCCCTGGGTCTATTTTACATCATATTAGTTTCCCGTCAACTTGCCAATTTCTGTCGTCGTTTATTTTGCAATCTTTACTTTCCAATCTATACAACAAAAATACCAATAATACTTATCTTATTATATTTATCAGATCTCACTTTTGCAAGTGGCCGTGAAGGGATTGACAACCCCTTTATCGCGTTGGTTCCAAGGTTCTTGAATGTTTGTGCAGGTACTAGGCGATTTGCGTGTAGTCTCCTACTGGATTGATACCTTGGTTCTCAAAAACTGAGGGAAATACTTATGCTACTTTGCTGCATCACCCTTTCCTCTTCAAGGGAAAACCAACGCATGCTCAAGAGGTAGCAAGTGGTGTCTCCTAGATTGGTTAGGTTTCACTTGGGAGCCTCCATCAAGATTGTGGAGTTGAACCAAGGAGTTTGTACGGGCAAGGAGATCGCCTACTTGCTGAAGATCTACCCTAGTGAGGCAAGCTCTTCGTGGGCGATGACCATGGTGGGATAGACAAGGTTGCTTCTTCGTGGACCCTTCGTGGGTGGAGCCCTTCGTGGACTCGCGCAACCGCTACCCTTCTTGGGTTAAAGTCTCCATCAACATGGATGTACGATAGCACCACCTATCGGAACCACGGGAAAAATCTTCGTGTCTACATTGCATTTGCTCCCTCCAAACTGCTCCCCTTTACCTTCATATGCAATGATTCACATTCCGCTGCTATACTCTTAGAATTGCATGTGTAGGTTGATTGCTTGACTTGTGCTAAGTTGCTAAAATCTGCCAAAACTTAAAATTGGGAAAAGGCTAGATTTTTATTTGGTCAAGTAGTCTAATCACCCCCCCCTCTAGACATACTTTCGATCCTACATGTGTGCACGCCCCCCGAAAGCAGCTGCCACCGCTTCACCGTTTCGGCCATAACTCTCGCATCCAGAGTCTGATTTTGACGTTCTTTAGCTCGTTGAGTAATGATTGACATCCCCATCCATCTAGATAGGTTCCCACATCATTTGACTCCATCAAAATATTGACATTTTAGCATCTTTGCCTAGGCCCTCCACCATATCATCCACAAAACCACCATAGCTTTCCGCAACCTAACCCATTTTTTGATCCATATAGCATTTGTGGTTGCTTGAGTAGTGACTTGAGTCTCCTAAGCTGTTTCGGCTACTTAGGGACGGTTGCTTCTTCGTCAACCACCACCACCACTTCCACATTGCCATCTCCGACACCACCACCCATGTCCGCTACCACCATTTGACATTTGAAATTTTGAGTTTGCGGTTTTTCCGTTTCCTAATGTGTTTTGGATACTTAGGAACGGTTCAACTTCGACATCACCGCCACTCATCATCGCCCCAGTTTCGACATCGACAATGACCACTTCATCATTTGACACCCCGACCGTATGCAAGGACGGTAACCTCGACGACATCATTGTACATATTCATTGCCATTGCATTGATCACCCCAAGCCTATTGCGTACCATACCTATCGAGACTAGTGAGTTGAGAATTGCTGGGCCACGCTATTTGTGCACCTTAGTGATACGCTTACGCCGCATAGCTAGTTTTAGCGTGCAATCATCTTGCTATCATCATTGTGCCATAAGTCTCTCCCGTGCATATCATACATACTTGTATCACATCATACTTGGCTCGAGCATCAAGCATATCAAAAAAAGAGCAAAAGCTTTTAAGAAAAAGAGGAGATACAAAAGTGCTTGTAAGCAATAGAAAAAGCATTGAGCCATTTTGCATAGTACATACTGTCGGTGTCAAAACCGGCCGATCTCAGGTAGGGGGTCCCGATCTGTGCGTCTGTGGATCAAAGGTAACAGGAGGCGGGGGACACGATGTTTACCCAGGTTCGGGCCCTCTTAATGGAGGTAATACCCTACTTCCTGCTTGATTGACTATGATGAGTATAGGGGTTACAAGAGTTGATCTAACTCGAGATCATAATGACTAAACCCTAGATCTCTAGCCTGTATGAATTCTCCTTTTTCTATAGACTAAACCCTCCGGTTTATATAGACACCGGAGGGGGGCTAGGGTTGCACAAGGTCGGTTTACAGAAGAAGGAAACTGCACATCCGGACGTCAAGCTTGTCACCCACGCAAAGGAGAGTCCCATCCGGACACGGGGGAAGGTCCTCGATCTTGTATCTTCACGGCCCATCAATCCGGCCCATATCACATAGCCCGGACGCCCGAGGACCCCCTAGTCCAGGACTCCCTCAGTAGCCCCCGAACCAGACTTCAATGACGGCGTGTCCACCGCGCAGATTATCTTCGGCATTGCAAGGCAGGTTCCTCCTCCGAATACTCCAAAGCAATTTGAACAAAAAAACCGTATTCGACTTTTCAATTATGACGCAGTATTCGGCTTTTATATCTTTGGTTCCGTTAGGTGGGCCCTCCATGATACTCCGGACATCTTCGGCTTCACATTAAATACCATATCCTTCGGCTTCTGCGCCACCGTCGCCTCGGCTTCCACGTGTCAGACGAATACGAAGGGTCCATGTTGAGGATATAGACCTTAGAGTCACCCGCCAGGAGGAGCCGGGTTACTCATATGGTCATTGCCAGAAGCCCGGAGCCAAGCTTGAAGACGATGGGCCAGAGATGGGCTTAAGACCCGGATATGGCTTAAGGCCGGTAGTTACAATCATTATTATGGTAGAACTTGTAGTGTAAGGCAAGAATAGTTGAGAGTCCGAGCCGGACACTCTTATGAGCCGGCCGGGACTCTGAGAGCTGCTGGGCGTCAGCCTCCCTATATAAAGGGATGACCCGGCAGCGGTTTAGGGACAAGAAAGATCTGGTCGAGAGCCAGGCATAGCAGTTAAGCTCCCTGGTCATCGAAACCCTAATCAATACCACCTCAAACTGGACGTAGGCTTTTACCTTCACCTTAAGGGGCCGAACCAGTATAAACCCTCGTGTTCCTTGTCCCACTTAACCCCTTCAAGCTTCCTAGTTGCGTTGGCTCCACGACTAAGTCCTAGCTCGAGGACAACTGTCGTGACAATTCCACGACAGTTGGCGCCCACCGTGGGGCTAGCGCACGGTGGATTTGAGTTCTTGAAGGGCAGCTTCGAAGGGCTCAAGGGATACGCTGTGGGCCGGATGACCAAGAGTCGTCGCAGCAAGCTCTACATCGACGATGCAAACTAGGGCCCCGACGCCGGCTCAATTGAGTACGGGTACCGGGTCCCCTTCGGCGGAATTCATGTTTTCATCGGCAAGATTGGTGAGCCGGGCCCTGAGCCGGATCTCTGCGCTGATCTCATCGAGACGGCTCAGCGTGCATGACCCGCCCGGGCCCGGCCTGCCGTAAGGCATGCTTTTGTGGGATGCGTCCATGGAGGGCTCTCTGATCGATCTGGGTCTGGTGATGAGACGGCCGCCGGCTCTGACGGCGAGTCGTCCACCGATGAGTCAAACTCGTTGTATCAACTTCAAGATGGCCGGCTCATGGGTTATTCCGATGGTGACAGTATTCCGGACCCGTTTGAGCCGCCAAGTCAGGTTGGGGTCTTTATGGCCGATGCACAGCCTGTTCAGAACCCTGCTGCTGGAGCGGGAAACCCAGTGCCCTCGCCGGCTCAGGTGCTAATGGATCTCACGGACAAGATGACGGCCCTGTTAACCGCCACGGTTGACCCAGCGGATCAAGCTCAGCATGATGCGGAGGTGGCATAGTTAAAATTGGATCTAGTGAAGGCTAAGGAGGATCTGGCAGCGGAAGGGATCAGGATGGCTGCGGAGCGGGCGGCTCTCGATGCCTAAACCCAGTTGATTCAAGTGCAGTCCTTCCGGCTCACGATGGATCAAAACACGTCCAATGAGGTCCTGAGAAGGAGGCATCAAAAGGCCCAATCTCGACTCCCCCCGGTTTACGATCCACGCAACCTCTTCAACACGCCAGGTGCAGGGTCTAGTAACCCGCCAGGGGTCATAGTGCCCGGGTCGGGGACCCCTATTCAGCCACAAGTAATGGGGCCTCCCCAGATGCCCCCTGCCCCGCCTCAATACATGCCAATACCACCGGGTCATTATAATAACCCGCTGGAGAACATGGTCGCTGCGGCAGCACGGCTGGCGGCTCTCCCGGTCGACGGCGACTCTTCGACGGCTATTGAAACCCGCGGGGTCAGGGAACTCCTTCAGACAGCACTGGCACACCAAGAGGCGTACTCCTACAGCCGAGACAGGATCCACTCGACCCCTCGTCCAGGCCGGAGCCCGAGTTACAGCCGGCACATGGTCTCAGCGACCGGCTCAAGTAATGTCCGACGCCATGACCCGCCCCCTGGCCATGGCCCGGCTCATAACGGAGCCTTTCACGCAGCAGACCAAGACAGAGCGCGGCTAGAGGCGGAGCAGGTGCCTCAGTTGACGGCCTACCAGACTCCCCCGGCTTATCCGACGACGTCCGTCGATGTGGGTATCCCTACCAGGACTGGGGGTGTCCCTTGCTTAGTACCAGCTATCCGCAATGAACGTTTACCCAAGGACTTCAAAGTCCCTAGGAAAGTGCCCAACTACACGGCTGACTTACAACCCACAGCCTGGATCGAGAGTTACGAGATGGCCATGGAACTACTGGAGGTCAGTGAGGCGGCAATGGCCAAGTACTTCACCATGATGTTGGATGGGACTGCCCGCACTTGGTTGAAAGGGCTACCACCGAACTCCATCGGGTCTTAGGCTGAGCTGAAAGCCCGGTTCATCCAAAACTTTAAGGATACCTGCAGGCAGTCTATGTCAATTGTGGATTTGACTAACTGTAAGCAGCAGGAGGGTGAATCCACGACGCATTGGGTTCGCCGGGTCAAGGAGATCATACATTCGTCAGATAAGATGGATGCCGACTCTGCAATCTTAATGTTGGAACAGAATTGTCGTTTCGTGCCCCTGAAGATGAAGCTCGGGTGGCTTAAGCGCGACTGCAGTGATATGGGTACACTAATGGCGGCTCTTGTCAAGTACGCCGATTCTGATGGTACCAAGGATCCCCCTTCAGATGATGAAAGGGCAGGGAAGGGAAAGAAGAATGGCAATGGCAAGGGTCCTCAGCATAACCCGGGGAACCAAGGAGGAGGCAAGCGCAAGGCCGATGGCAGCCTAGAGTTTGTAGCCAACGCCAGCTCACAAGGTAATAACCAGCGACGCAAGGGGAGGCCCCCTCCCCGAGGCGGCGGGTCAGGCCCGACGCTGGAGCAACTGTTGAATGAGCCTTGTCCAAGGCATGGCTCTAGAGAGAAGCCGGCGACTCATCTATGGAAGGTTTGTGCAATCATGAAGGCCTTTAAGAATTACAATGGCCCGGGCGGCGGCTCAGGCGCCGGCGGCTTTCATGGCCCGGGCGGCGGCTCAAATTCTGGTCCTCCGAACGGTCAAGGGGGCTTTAATCAACAGTCTGGTCAGGGTCATCAACAGCAGCAGGGGGTTATCAGACCAATCCAAAGCAGCTTAGCGGTGGACAATATCATGTGTTTACCACCAGTCTGTGTAAGCGAGATCCACGCTACTTGCGGTGGTCTGAGCAGCCTATAGTGTGGAGTAGGGAGGATCACCCTCCACGGGTGGATAATCCGGGTCACTTGGCCCTAGTGGTGGCTCCTCAGGTGGGAGGATATAAGTTCACTAAGGTGCTCATGGATGGAGGCAGCAGCATCAACATCCTCTATTATGAGACTTTCCGTCGTATGGGGTTGATTGATAAAAATCTCAGCCAGTCCAACACTATTTTCCACGGTGTGGTACCTGGTAAGTCGGCTTATCCAGTCGGCAAGATTGAATTGGAAGTGGCCTTTGGAGATGAGAACAACTAGAGGGTGGAGAAATTGACCTTTGAGGTGGTCAAGATAAGAAGCCCATACCATGCTATATTCGGACGGCCGGCTTACACCAAGTTCATGGCACGGCCGTGTTATGTGTACTTACAGCTCAAGATGCCGGGTCACAATGGGACCATTACTGTTCACGGCAGCCGGAAAGTGGCTCTGGAGTGTGAGGAAGGCGATGCGGCTTATGCAGAATCTGTTTGTGCAACAGAGGAGTTGAAGTTTTACAAAGATAATGTTGACCCAACAGATATGACCTCTTTGAAAAAGCCAACTACGGAGAATGAGCCGGCGATGAAATTTAAGTCGGCTGATGAAACTAAGCTTGTTGATTTTGTTCCAGGAGATTCATCTTAGCAGTTTAGTATCAGTGCCAATCTGGATCCGAAATAGGAAAGCGCGCTCATTGAGTTCATCCGTGAGAATAGGGACATCTTCGCATGGAAACCTTCTGACATGCCAGGTGTACCTAGAAAACTCGCTGAGCACACTCTCAATATTGATCCGAAATTTAAGCCGGTCAGGCAGTTCCTTCGGCGGTTTAATGAAGAGAGGCGGAAAGCTATTGGTGAACATGTGGCCCGGCTCTTGGCGGCCAGGTTTATTGTTGAAGTCTTTCACCCGGAATGGTTAGCTAACCCGGTGCTCGTACTCAAGAAGAACGGCACTTGGCGGATGTGTGTGGACTACACGGACTTAAACAAGGCGTGTCCGGCTGATCCTTTTGCCCTTCCCCGTATTGATCAAATTATTGATGCTACGGCGGGTTGTGCGCGCTTAAGTTTCTTGGACGCTTATTCTGGATATCATCAGATTAAAATGGCAGTTAAGGACCAGGAGAAGACGGCGTTCATCACTCCCTTTGGAGCCTTCTACTATGTGTCTATGCCTTTTGGACTCAAGTGTGCACAGGCGACTTATCAGCGTTGTGTACAGAACTGTCTTCATAACCAGATTGGGCGCAATGTTCATGCTTATGTGGACGATATTGTGGTTAAATCCATAAAGGAGGAAACCCTGATCGATGATTTAAGGGAGACCTTTGATAACCTCCGGGTCTACAAGATGATGCTTAACCCGGCCAAGTGTGTTTTTGGTGTTCCTGCAGGCAAACTCTTGGGTTTTTTGGTTTCGGACAGAGGCATTGAAGCTAACCCGGAGAAGATCAAGGCCATCACCTCCCTGGCTAAGCCGGCGTCTATAAATGACGTTCAGCGCTTGGCGGGTCGCATCGCTGCTTTAAGCCGGTTCATAAGCTGTTTGGGTGAGAAGGCCATGCCATTATATCAGTTGATGAAGAAAACTGATAACTTTGTCTAGAATGATGCAGCTAATACTGCCTTTGAGGAGTTGAAGAAGCAGCTGGCAGAGCCTCCAGTCCTTGCTGCTCCGGTTGATAAGGAGCCCTTATTATTATATGTGGCGGCGAACACACGAGCCGTCAGTGTGGCTATGGTGGTGGAGCGCAAGGAAGAGGGTAAGGAGCATCCGGTTCAGCGGCCGGTTTATTATGTCAGCGAAGTGCTCATCGAGTCCAAACAGCGGTACCCGCATTGGCAGAAGCTTGTTTACGGTGTGTTCATGGCGAGCCGGAAACTTAGCATTATTTCCAGGGTCATCCCATCACTGTGGTCAGTTCTGCCCCTCTTGGTGACATCATTCAAAACAGAGAGGCCACAGGGAGAGTGGCTAAGTGGGCTATAGAGCTGGGACCTCACGGTCTCAAATATGTGCCGCGCACTGCTGTTAAATCTCAGGCCTTGGTGGATTTCATCAATGATTGGACAGAGTCACAAGTGCCCGAGCAATAGCCGGATAACACATATTGGACTATTCACTTCGATGGGTCCAGGCAGTTGGAGGGCTCGGGGGCTGGAGTTGTATTGGCTTCCCCTAAAGGTGACAAGTTCCATTATGTGTTACGGTTGATGTTTCCTTGCACTAACAATGCGGCTGAGTACGAGGCCTTGCTCCACGGTCTTCGGATGGCTAAGGAGATGAGCTTGAGCCGGGTAAGGTGTTTCGGTGACTCAGACTTGGTGGCTCAACAAGTATCAGGCAAGTGGGACTCTAAGGACCCTCTCATGGCGGCTTATCGCCGCGAAGTTGATGCCATTGCTGGGCACTTTCAGGGTTACCAAGTAGAGCACATTGATCGCAAGAAGAACGAGGCGGCTGATGCTTTAAGCCGGCTAGGCTCTCAGCGAAAGCCGGTGCCACCTAATACTTTCCTGGATGTCCTGTATAATCCTTCTGTTAAGCTGCCTACGGAGGAAGACTTGGCTGTCCCTGACCCGGAGGCACGACTGGTGGCAGCTCTCCACATCATACCGGACTGGACAATGCCCTATTTGGCTTACATGACCCGGATGAGTTGCCTGAGGATGAAACTTTGGCCAGACAAATAACCCGGCGGGCTAAGTCAATGATTGTTATCAATGGCGAGTTGCATCAAGTTAACTGAACGCCAGACGACGCCTGTTGCAATTGGGTTTCTCCGCCGTACCAGCTAGATCGCGGTCGTCTTTTTGAGGGTTGGGTTCTTGAGAAGGAGGCCCGCGGAACTCGTCACCGTACCCATGTTCGGCAAAGTACTTATCGACGTTGGTAAATGTACCGTCGTCGTTGTCGTCGTCGTCCGGATCCTGTGCCATATGCATGTTCGGATCCTGTGCCATAGGGATGTCCGGCATGTCCAGAAGCGTTGCGGCGTTCTTGCCATGGCTTGGCGCTGGCACGACTGGCGGTCTTGTCTGTGGGGTGGTGTCCCCCGCCCCCAAACAAATCTGGCTCTTCGGCCAAAGCAGGGGCCAGCTTACACAGGCGCTGAGGGTCATCACATCATCTTCGTCGGCCCCAGCGGGTCGAATCGGAGGTAACAACTCGTCGCAGCCTGGCAGCACCCGAACCAGTTCAACCCTATACAAGGTGGGTGGCATCGGATTACCGTGGAACACGCGGTTGCCCGGTTGAACGATTCTGCCCTTGGCGACATCGACCAACTCGCCACCCACGAAGTGCAGGAGAGTGCAAGGAACATCGGTGGCGCCCTGCGAAAACATGTAGGGCGTCAGGGATGCCAAGTCAAAGGCAAGGAGATGAAGTCATCAGCCGAGAGGCTTAGTTACCGTGATGCCGTCGAGCTCGGCTAATGTCGAGGCACCGCCAACGGCGGGCGTGCGCGTGCAACTAACTAAGGGGCCGCTTGCTGGCGAGGTGCCGGCCGGTGTACACCCAAGTGCATTAAGCTCCAATGCCCGTGCCGGCGCCGGAGACACAAATACCACCTCCGCCGGAGACACCAATGGCGCCGCCTGCGCATTGTGCGAGTTGCTGGCCGTGAAGCTGGGAACCGGGGGAGGCCCCTGTTGGCCGCCCGCAATCCACGTCGTCAGCCCCTGAATCAAGGTAGGCACAATGGCGGTGAGCGTTGTTCCCAGTTGTTGTTGCACTTGCACTTGGACAATCTCCGGAATCCGCGCCACTTGTGCCTTGAGTTCTTGAACCTCGCACGACTGGCTTTCCGAGCTGGTCTTTTTCTCCTTTCGCCCACCAGCGGTATAGTATGACGACCATTTTGTGGACAAGCCTTTGCTGGCCACACGACCAGCTGACGATGGCTTACTGAGCTTATCCTTGTTTTTCATTACGTTCAACGCCCTATTTAAAGGGGTGTCAAAAGGGGAGCTCTGAGATGACCCCGCGCTACTGCTTTCAGCCTCCTGCGGAAGGAATGTGAACCATTTAGAAATTTGGCTTCATTAATTAGAATGCAACCATATGGAGCTAATTACGCGGGGGTGTATTCCTTACCAGAACAAGCTCAAGCGCCCTGGTCTTTGGATCCGTGGTAAGCTCCTTTGTTACCGGGTCCTCCTTGTACCGGGCCCTGACAAAGTTCCTGGTCTGCTTGTCAGGGAATTTCTCGAAGCGGGGCGGTAGGCCTTGCTCGGCACGCTCCGCGTCCTCCTTGTCCCATATAGGCTCCGCCACTCTATAACCGCCGGGACCGAGTTGGTAGACCCCTAAGTTCAACTGCCGCATTTCTTTCCCCCACTGACTTGATTCGGAGGTTGCGCTGCTCTCGCACTTGATCTTGAACTCCTTGTAGTCATCTTCGCTCATCAAAGGATATTTCGCCTTGATCTTCTCATAACTATCACCTTTTTCAATCATTGCCTTCACCGTGCTTCTCCATGTAGACAGGGCCGTGCTCATCCTCGTGAGGGCGGCACTGTTCACTTTATTCCCTGAGAGGCGTGTGTTTGCAAACTCATTGGGGAACTTGTATCGTTCGTGCAGCTTCGTGAAGAGGAGGCGGCGCAAATTCCCTCGGTCCTTATGCCTTAGGTTCTCGGTGTTGATCGAGACGGTGCTCCGGAGAATGCACCCGAGCTAAACCGAGTACCCCTTGACTACATGTTTGGGCGCCGTTGGATGCCCGTCGGAGTTCACTTCAGTAAATTCCTCCTTGACGGTGCCGAGCACATTCGGGCGCCGGTCCTTCCGTTGCCTCTTCGGTTGGCTGCCATCTGTGCGTGCGCCGCCATCATCAGTGGTGGCATCCTCGGCGGCACCATCAGTGGTGTCATCCCCGACGCCACTAGGGCTTGTGTAGTCAGGATCGGTGTCTTCCGCGGCGTCCTCATAGCGGTGAGGTTCTTCCTCCATCTCCTGGGACAGCTCCCAGAATTGCTTGCCGCCCGAACTGCCGGCCTCATTGTTGTGGGCCATGTTTCGCTCTAAATAGGAAAAAAGTTTGGTCAAAAAGTTGGTTATTGTCAAGGAACAAGATCGTGGTCTCATCATTTAGGGTTTGTCGACACCGAGGCATCCTAAAAGCTAAGCTTTTATCATTTAGGGTTTGTCGACGCCGAGGTACCCTAAAAGCCTAAGCGTACATCATTTAGGTTCTCATCGACACCGAGGCACCCTATAGAAGCCAAGGTTTCATCATTTAGGGTTTGTCGATGCCGAGGCACCCTAAATGCTAAGTTAAGTTTTCATCATTTAGGGTTTATCGATGCCGAGGCACCCTAGGTTGGGCCTAATCACTTGGCACTAATCACTTGGCTCTATTGCCACCTATGTTGGGTTTATCATCTAGGGTTTATCGATGCTAAGGAGAATTCTAAGTTGGGCGTAATCACTTGGCTCTATTGCCACCTATGGTTTAATGCAGCAAGAATGGCGGGGCAGTTGATCCTACTTAACTAAGTACTAAGATACCCCGGCCCATGCATTAGTCGCAAGTACCCCATATGTCCTATTTTTAGCAAAGTCATGCTGAAATTCACGGAAAATTTCAGCATGACCTTTGCTGAAAATAGGACATATGGAGTACCCGAATTTGCCGGAACGGAAGTTAATCGACATTCCAGCAAACTCAAGGGCCTCTCGGGGTACCTGCAAATTCATCACGACACAATGGTCGGAGACAAAACCCAGCAAACTAGCAAAGTTACTGACGTGTTTACAGAAATTGTTTTCTGTAAAAGATGACCATCATCTTTGCAAGTCTTTCTCAATGTGATCACAAGTAATTCAGAGGCATCACAATAAAGCAACACCCTGCACTAGCCTAAAAACAAGTGAAGTTTCACCCATATAAGAACAACTTTATAAAATCAGAGAAGTTGCTAAATTTTTTGTATCCTTCATACACACTGGAGTACAATGCTTTATAATGTTCCATCATCATTATAGAAATCCAAGAGACACATGGTCTTGAGGATATTCTTTATGACTGATTATTTCAGTTTTACATGCAAATTTTGACCAAAAAACACATGGTCTTTTTAACAGTTTTCAGTTTGGACAGAATACTGAAAACTACAGTTTGGACAGAATTCCTAACACTTTGGTCTTCTAGTTACAAAACAAAACTGACATAATTCTAGATGCCATAACTGAATTTTTTGACAGTAGCTCCTCACTGTCTGTCGCCTGCAACACTTTTTATGCTAGCAGCTCAAGTTTGTGCCATTGGAGCAAATAAGTGGCCAGATGTATATGATTGCACCACTTGATCTGCACTTCTCTATATTATATGATGTACTGAAGAACTTGAGCAAAAAAATTTGTATATGATGATTCTAAGAAAAGGGAAAAGGAGTATCAAGAACAGATTCACATGTCTGGCTGTTAGCCATTACAAACTTAAATTTATCTATTTCTGTATCTCACAAACTATCATAAATGAATAATAGTATTATAGTTCAGCTATTCCATGGAATAATGGGCTTAAGATTAATGAACCAACAGATGCCCTAATGGAAGTAATAACAACATGACAGCAAACAACCAACAAACATGATGGGCAGGCCAAATACTCATGTCACTTCCATTAGGGCATCATCTTCCTACAACTACTCATCTTCAGCAGCACAGGGTAATTCATGGTTTCAACTAACAGTTCTACTGCCTGTGTGTGTGCGTGTACTAAATTAAATTAAATCAGTAGTAAACACTTGTGTGAGCTTTATGGTTGGTTGGTTGGTGCTTTTTACCTTGGTGGAATTACTGGCGGAGTGCTTTCTTTCGGACCGATGCTTCTGCTCCTTCTCCAGCAAGCACAGCAGCCTCTTGTTTGCTTCGTCGAGGGCTCTGTTCTCCTCAAATAGCAACTTAACCTTGAATGGAAACACGAAAGAAACTTCTAACCGTCAGAACCACGCTAGTTTCGCACAAATCTATTGACATTCACTGAGAAGGCGATAAAAGTCACAGGTGCAGAACATGTTTGTAGTTGCAAGGACAAGAGAGGTTCGGTATGTATCGTACCTCCTCCTCTGCTTTGTTCAGGTTGGTCTTGAGTATCTCCTTGTCCCTCTGCAGCGCTTGCACTTGTTCAGTAAGCTGCGCGTGAGTAAGTAAGATGAATGTTGGAGGATCAGTCGAGTTGGTTAAACAGCAGCACTGCACTAGTAATTACAAAGCAGCCACCGCAGTAGCACATAGGAGTATCATGCAAGCAAGCAGAGTGTTGAATGATGGTGACAGAGCTCTAGAGTTCACATGACACTTCCATTAGTTTGAATCTCCTTTAGCTAGTTTGAATCCATGGACTACCCTGTCAGATGACCTACACTGCCACGGTCGAGGGGAGGGAGGGAGGGAATGGGGAATGGTGGAGAGAGGGAGGAAGGAGGAAGGAGGAGAGGTACCTGGTCGCCGGAGGGGTCGGGGTCGGGGTCGGCGAAGGGGTCGCGGTCGGGGTCCGAGCTCGTCCGGGTCCTCGCTCGCCGCGGTCGAAGGAGAGCAGGGGCCGGTGGCGAAGGACGGCAGGGGCAGGCGGGATGGGCGCGTCGGGGCCGCGCTCGCCGGCTGCTACAGGGTCCAGAGGAGGCCCTCGCTCGTAGGAGGGAGGAGGAGAGGAGAGGAGCGGGCGGCG
>NC_057805.1:264779821-264780462 GCF_018294505.1 Triticum aestivum | reverse complement strand
GGGCGGCGCGCGCTCGGCCGATCCCGTTCGGGGGGCGCGGGGGCGGCGGGGGTGGAGTCCCGCGGGGGTCGGGGCGGCGGCGTCGAGGCAGCGCAAGACCACAGCGGCGGACGACGTGCAGGCGCGGCGGACGGAGGGGGCGGAGCAAGGGGGCGGCGGCGTACGGTTGGGGTCTAGTGGGGGATCTGGCGAGGGAGGGAGGGAGGCCACAGTGCGAGGGGAACAAGTACGTCGATTCTAATGGCGCACCTCCCCCTGGTGCGCCATAAGTACGTCGATTCTAATGGCGCACCTCCCCCTGGTGCGCCATTAGAATTTTGTTTTACTTACTAGCCCGACTGGTCAGGTTATATTCCACCTAACTCTATCTCCATCAGAACACGCCCACTAGCCCGACTGGTCAGCACGCAGCACACACACTAGGAGGTCCTGGGTTCGATTCCCAGGCTCCCCAATTTTTGTTTTTATGCATTTAAAATGCTATTTGATATTTATTTGTGTTTAAATATGTTCAAACTTGTTTAAATCATAACAGTAATATTTTTTTATAAAAACAGTAATGATTTTTTAAAAAATATCATCAAATTTGTTATTTGAAAATATAATCAAATTTGCTTTTTTTGCAAATTTAGTTGCATTCA